>NC_086326.1:46434193-46636693 GCF_036172605.1 Pelobates fuscus
CTTCTTACCCCCCTCTTCTTCTTACTCCCCCTCTTCTTCTTACTCCCCCTTCTTCTTCTTACTCCCCCTTCTTCTTCTTACCCCCCTCTTCTTCTTACCCCCTTCTTCTAATTACTCCCCACTCTTGTTCTTACTCCCCCCTTCTTCTTCTTACCCCCCTCTTTTTCTTATCTCCCCTCCTTACTTCCCCCTTCTTCTTACTCTCCCCCTCCGCCCCTCTTCTTACTCTCCCCCCCTCCCCTCTTCTTACTCTCCCCCCTCCCCTCTTCTTACTCCCCCCCTCCCCTCTTCTTACTCCCCCCCTCCCCTCTTCTTACTCTCCCCCCCTCCCCTCTTCTTACTCTCCCCCCCTCCCCTCTTCTTACTCTCCCCCCTCTTTTTACTCCCCCCTCTTCTTACTCTCCCCCCTCCCCTCTTCTTACTCTCTTTTTACTCCCCCCTATTTTTACTCCCCCCCCTCTTTTTACTCTCCCCCCCTCTTTTTACTCTCCCCCCTCCCCTCTTCTTACTCTCCCCCCCTCCCCTCTTCTTACTCTCCCCCCTCCCCTCTTTTTACTCCCCCCCCTCCCCTCTTCTTACTCTCCCCCCTCCCCTCTTCTTACTCTGCCCCCCCTCCCCTCTTCTTACTCTCCCCCCCCTCTTCTTACTCCCCCCCCCTCTTCTTACTCTCCCCCCTCCCCTCTTTTTACTCTCCCCCCTCCCCTCTTTTTACTCTCCCCCTCCCCTCTTTCTACTCTCCCCCCTCCCCCCTTCTTCTTACCCCCTCCCCTGTAGGTGGCCGAGCTGCACTCCGGTCCGCGGTCCCGGCCGGAGTGATAGGAAGGTGCTCAGTGTGCACCTTCCTGTCAGTCCGGCCGGGTACAGGAAACAGAAACTCCTGTTCCGCGCGGAACAGGAGTTTCTGTTTCCTGTACCCGGCCGGACTGACAGGAAGTGCACACTCAGTGTGCACCTTCCATCACTCCGGCCGGGACCGCGGACCGGAGTGCAGCTCGGCCACCTACAGGGGAGGGGAGGGAGGGAAAAGCAGCTGCAGCCGCCGAGCGCTCTTTACAGAGCGCTCGGCGGCTGCATCATTTAAAGGGCCGGCCCGCCGCGGCCGGTCCTAAAATAATTTCGGGCGGCCTGGGGGGCAATTGCCTCCCTGCCCCCCGGCCCAGCCCGCCCCTGCTTTGTACTATATTTATACGTCAATGTTCTACCCAAGAACAAGAATTTCCATCTAGACCGATTTCTTTGAGTTTGAACACTAATCTATTTTGTGGAACTGCATCAAACACCTTGGCAAAATCCAAATACCGTAGATCACATCCACTGCAACACTCTGATCTATACTTTGACTTACTTCTTCGTTTTACATTGCAGGGTTAAACCTTACAGGAATGCAGTACCCAGGATACTTCATTGAAATTAAATTTCATTTTGGTCCTTAAAAAGAAAATAGAGATTCTCATGAAAAAGGTTTCAGAATTTACAGGTTATTTTCAAAGTTTCTCTTAGTGGTGTAAATACGAAAGAGGTAACAGTTACCGTTAAATAGTAAAAATGAATTAACTCCCTCTTAATTGTCTCACATAACAATAGATGCCAACTCATCGCACAAACACAATGGCCTGAAAGGTGTTTATCTTTTGAAGTTGGCTTAGTCTTTATGTATTAAAGGACGACATTGGTTTTTCGCACTTTGCGTGACTTTATTGTAAGGTCTTTGTAGAATCTCTTGCTTCTGCAATTAACAAAGAAAATAAATTCTTTCGAATTTAATGTTATTCAACAAGTTACAGCTTAATGATAACAAATCTATTTCACGGAAGTTAAGCTATCTTATTAACAAAAAACTTTTTTTTATTTTTTTTCAGTGAATTTGGATTATTTTCAGATTCTCCGGGCAATTGGAAAGGGAAGTTTTGGCAAGGTAAGTGCAGTATCCTCTTTGTAATAGAACGGAACAAAAATTAAAATCTGAGGCAGTACTGGAAGAGGGATTTGTTATTTTATGCCTGTCTATTCTATCATTTTTATTACTTCATTGCAGGGTAATTTTACATAGCATTTTTAGATAGATCTCCGTCTTTCAAATATTATTAAAGGTCAAATATGACAGTTACTGTGCTATCTTTCATCTTTATAGTATAAATTTTAGTTGATATATTTTGTATTAGGAAGTTTTTTTTATTTAGTATTAGGTAGACTACAAACAGCAAACAAGAAAACCTATGTTTACAAAACAAAAATAAAAGTGAATTGTTTGTAAAAATAGATACAGTAACGTGAAGCAAACTGACCTTCTTTTGAAGTATGTAGATTTATAACAAACTTGCTAACACCAAGAATCATCTATCATCCAGGGTTGGGGGTGTGCTAGAGAATGAAGTAAGTCCAATACAGTTATCTTTGGTGCTTAAAGGGAACACTCCGGGCACCAATGCAACTTTAATGCATTTGAGGTTTTGGCATCATTTTTGAATATAGTTTATAGTTTTTGCACAAAAATAAATATTTTGCAGTAATGCTGCACCATAAGCCTGCCTCTTCAGCCACACCTCTCATTCCATAAAGTCTTCCTTATTAAATGTCTACACACAGTCTCATCCCCAATAGCATTGAGTGAGCTGTTTTTAATTCACAGCCTAGCTGCAGACAGTCAGAGAAACCACAAACCGGTAGTGATATATTTACTACATGTCTCCCTGGGTGTCCCCTCCTTCTAAGGGAGCTTGTGTTGTAGTTCAGATCATTTAGTACTGTCAGTGGCTGAGCTTTGTGCGTACATTTGATAAGGAAGTCTTTTTCAGGATTGAGAGGACATGGCTAAAGAGGCCGCATTCTGCAAAACTTTTATTTTTTTTTTAATGTAAGAACTAGCATGCAAAAAAAATGCAGCATTTTAATAAGGGCCAAAACATATCAAATGCATTAAAGTTTTATTGGTGCCCAGAGTGTCCCTTTAAGCAGCAGGTCAGAACAACAACTATAGTGTAGCATGTGTACTCAAAGTTTCTGTAGTCTCCTAAAACAATAACACGTTTGAAAGAATCACCTCAGGGATGAATGTCCATCCAAGTTATAAGCAGGTTAGAGAGTAAAGAAAAAGTAGGGGAAAATACATATTCTCTTTTTGAGGTCACTGTACCAGGGAGTAATAAACCTCCATTTTGTTGTCCAATTGTGTGCTTGTTTTCACTCAGATTTTTCTGTTTCTTGCTTTTGTTTGACTTTTTATATTATTATATAAAATGCTGAAATCTTTTTTTCTTTTAATATTTAATAAATAGGTAGCTTAGGGGTTTTCTATATTTTACAAATTAGATAAATATATATTTTTTCTGTTGCATAGTTTTTTTTTATTTGTATGGAAATATGTGGCATAACAGGAGAGCAATTAGCTGTCTAAGTGGTTGCTATGTATTATATCAGAATCTAAGGCCCTTACGAACCTCTGTGTTTGTCTTTGTTTATCCTCCCCCACTATTCATGTTCTAAGTAAATAGTGTGCTTGCCCCTGGTTTATATTAATTTAATTTTATATGGATGATACATTAAGCATGATGTAAATTTTATGGATCTTTAGATTGTATGAAGCATAGAGTTGAAGAGGTAAATTGGGCAAATAGACAATGCCCTCCACTAATATTGGCATCCTTGGCAAATATGAACAAAGAAGGCTGTGGAAAATTATTTTTTATTTAACCTTTTAAGGCACAGAAAAATTGTCTTTTGTTCATAAAATACACAAAGTTACTCTGCTCTAATGGATATCAAACAATTTCAAACACAACACAGGTGTATCCCCCCCAAAATAATAATTTTGACACACTTACTGGCACTATTCAATAATTTGTGCTATTTCCCTTTGTCAAGATAGCAGCACTGCGTCTTCTCCTACAATGCTTGATAAGGCTAGGGAATACATGGCAAGGAATCTCTTTATATAGAACATTCCTTTATATAGAATCTCTCCAAATCCTTCAAGTTTCGATGTTGACGCTGGTGGAATCTCCTCTTCAGTTCACCCCATAGGTTTTCTTTGGGACTCAAGTCAGATGACTGGGATGGCCATGTCAGGATTTTGATTTTGTGGTCAGCAAACTATTTCGGTGTTGATTTTGATGTATGTTTTGGATCATTGTTGTGCAGGAAGATCTAACCACAACACATTTTAGGTTTTCTGGCAGAGGCGGTCAGGTGTTCATTTAATATCTGTTGATATTTGCTAGAATTCATGATGCCATGTATCCTAACAAAATCCTCAAGAGACACCACATACTATTACTATTATAACCGTGAGCATGGGGTATTTTTTCATGCGACTTCCTCTGTGTTTGTGTGTGCCAATCCACCTCAGGTGTTTATAAACTCTATTTTGGTTTAAGCTGACCATAGAACCCAATCTCATGGTCTAGCAAACTGGAGAAGCTTGCGTGTTTTTTTAAAATAAGAGTAGAGGCTATTTTCTTAAATCCCTTCTACGCAACTTGAGGTGATGTAGGTGATGTCCATTTGTAGCATTGGAAAACTTCTGGGCCCAAGATTTAACTAACATCTGCTATTCTTCAGCTAATATCCATGGAGATTTTTTGGCCACTGTGACTTGAATTGAATAATGCTTTCCTATGGGGAGATCCTAATGCGAGCGCGGCCATTGCTGCACATGCAAATTAGGTCTCCCCCTGCCGGCGGACGTTGGTAGGGGAGGAGCGTGGGCGGAGCTGAGCCAACCCCGAGTGACATCGGAGCTCGACCCAGGTAAGTGACTGAAGGGGTTATTAACACCTTCAGTGCCGTGGGATGGGGCCTTGACAAAGGAGAGATCTATAGTGCCAGGAAAAGGGCACTATAGAATCCCTTTAAGGAGTAATATTTTTGAATAAACATTTTTAAATGGTTTATTTTCTAAATATTAACTTATCAAAACACGTATCTCAAATGAAAAATATTATCAATATATCCTAAAATATTACAATATTTGATTACTTACTACTTATTTTATAATGTATATTACAAAAAATATGTTTCTAAACATTAGATCATTTTAACCCCTTAACGCCGTTACGGCGTTCTATGCCGTCTCGGCTTTAAAGCCGTTGCGGCGGCATAGAATGCCGTAACGGCTTAAGCCCCCAGGCGGTGAGATGTACTCACCTCCGCCGCAATCCTCTTCTGGAGGGCTGTCTGACAGCCCAGGCAGCCCTCCCCCGGCAAATGAGGCCCCCGGGGGCCATGTGATCGCTCTCAAAGAGCGATCACATGGCCCCCTATAGCTGGCTGTGGATCTGCCAGCAGGGGGACTGTCTAAAATATCAGACAGTCCCCCTGCTGGTGGGAAGTGTAAAAAAAAATATTAAACGTGTAAAATTAAATTAAAAGTATTTTTATATATATAATATATGTATATATATATATATATATATATATATATATAATATATACATATTATATATATATCTGTAACGTCAAACAAAGTGTATTTTAATATTAATATTAGTATATATATTAATATTAAAATACACTTAGAATGACGTTACATATATATAATATGTATATATATTATATATATAATAGATATATACACATATATTATATATATATATATATATACATATATATATATATACACGTATAATTACAATAATAAATAAATAAAATTATAAAATAAATAAATAAAATATTGAAACTAAATTTAATATAAATTATATATTCATATGTAATTTAATTCTAACTGTATTTTGTTATTAATATATATATACATATATTGGTAACAAAATACACTTAGAATGACATTCTATATATATCTATCTATATATAAAATACAAATAACCGCAAATATATATATATAGATAAATACATATAATTACATAAAAGATTACATAAGTATACACGTAGAATTTAAATACCTATAAATGCATATATATTAAAATTCTACGTGTATATTTAAATAATCTTTTAGCATAATTATGTGATTTTATTAATTAAAATTTGATTGACATGCCTGACAACACAGGGAGAAAGTGCAGAGAAATTAATTTGCAAGCACTATATTTGACCTTGTAACTCTCCAAGACACCATAAAACCTGTACATAGGGGGTACTGTTTTACTTAGGAGACTTTGCTGAACTCAAATATTAGTGTTTCAAACTGGTAAATTGTATTACAACGATGATATTTTAAGTAAAAGTTATGTTTTTTGCATTTTTTACAAACGAACGGCACTTTTATGGATTATATTATTGTTGTAATATGTTTTACTGTTTTAAAACACTAATATTTGTGTTTAGTGAAGTCTCCCGAGAATAACAGTACCCCCCATGTACAGGTTTTATGGTGTTTTGGAAAGTTAGAGAGTCTCATATAAGGTTTGCATTTCATTTTTTTTACATTGAAATTTGCCAGATTGGTTATGTTGCCTTTGAGAGCGTATGGTAGCCCAGGAATGAGAATTACCTCCATGATGAGATACCATTTGCAAAAGTAGACAACCCGATGTATTGAAAGTGGGGTATGTCCAGACTTTATTAGTAGCCACTTAATCACAAACACTGGCCAAATATTAGTTTTTTGCTTTTTTCACACAAAAACAAATATGAACACTAACTTTGGCCAGTGTTTGTGACTAAGTGGCTACTAAAAAGGACTAAACATACCCCACTTTCAATACCTTGGCGTGTCTACTTTTTCAAATGGTATGCCATTATGGGGGTAATTCTCATTCCTGGGCTACCACACCGTCTCAAAGGTAACATTACTAATCTGGCATATTTCAATTTGAAAATGGAACGTTCTATATTTGACCCTGTAACTTTCCAAAACACCATACAACCTGTTAATGGGGTGTACTGTTGTACTCGTGAGACATCGCTGATTAAAAATATGTGCATTTTTCTGCAGTAAAACCAAACAGTATTATGACATTTACAGCTAAAATGTGAGGCGGAACTACAATTTTTTTTAATTAAAATTTCTCCGTTTTTTTTTTATTTTATTCATAATAAATTATGTTTCATATATAAATATTTGATATTAAATGAAAGCCCTGTTTCTCCTGAACAAAATGATATATAACAAGTGTGGGTACATATAATACGAAAGAGGGGAACTACGGGTGAACAGACATATAGCGCAAATTCCAGTTTTTGTTTACGTTTTGTTTTGATCAGAACATGCACTATTGACTCCGTCCTGAAGGGGTTATTGGGGTTATTGGGGGGTACTGTTGTACTCGTGAGACATCGCTGATTACAAATATGTGCATTTTTGTGCAGTAAAACCTAACAGTATTATGACATTTACAACTAAAATGTGAGACGGAACTACACATTTTTGAAAAAAATTACAATTTCTCACAGGTTTTTTAATTTTATTCATAATAAATTATGTTTCATATATAAATATTTTATATGAAATGAAAGCCCTTTTTTCTCCTGAAGAAAATGATATATAATAAGTGTGGGTACATATAATACGAAAGAGGGGAACTACGGGTGAACAGACATATAGCGCAAATTCCAGTTTTTGTTTACGTTTTGTTTTGATCAGAACGTGTACTATTGACTCCGTCCTGAAGGGGTTAAAAGATTATCTAAAACTAATAAATCGTTTGAAAAATGTATATAACGATATGAAATACAGGCTATGATAGGGGAGATAAATACAGTATATATCATTTTTTCCAATTGTGTTTTGGAATGCAGTGTATGTACGGTAGTGTTCCCCTCTGCTACTTTCCAAAAAAAATCTTTTTGTAACAAAATTCTAAGCAAAGAATTCTCCTCCCTCCGGTGTCAATTAGACAGTTAAAAAAAGAAAATATAGACTTTTATATGTCAGCAGAGTAATGGGTGTTAGAACACATAAGCATTTACAGCTGGCCCAGATAGGTAATTAGCCGTTTGACTATACACGCGTCTTCTTTTCTAATACAACAATTATTAAACATTCACTAAATGCCATCTGTGGGGTTAAAGCAGGGGAAAAGCAGGGCTGTGTGATGCCTGTGTGATGCCTACTCCAGCCACAGATATTTTTAAAGGTAGATGTTTTAGGTATTTTGTAATGTAACACTTTAAACCTGTAATTTTTAAATGGGATTTGACTTCCAGTCATACTGTTCAACATTTCATGCCAGAAAATGTGGGCTACCGACAGTCTTTAGTAACATGAACACATTAAATAGTAGGTTTATACAACCACTGTGTGCTGTCCACATTGTTATTTGAATAAGCAGATTTTAAATTTGATATAAATGCCATAGAAAGCATAACCCTTTAATTGGTAGAGAAGTGCCAAGTGATACATGTTTTTCATGGCTGAACATCATTCATGAATGTAATCACTTGTACAATTAAATTCTGATTTTGATTATTTTTTTTTCTCCTCGTTTTGAGAAGAGAAGTGTTCATTGCGTAATTAATCATCGAGGGTGAGTTGGGTAAAAGGAGATTTTAAAAATAAATAAATATCCAAATGAGAAAAGTGCTTATAAATGCAATGTGGTTCATTCATTTAATTGGGATTGTGAAGAACTGACAAAGGAATTTCCTAAATGTAGGCATTGCTATGTAGGCATGGCATTGCTGGTTTGTCTTACAATTTTTTTTCCAGTGCTGGGGAAGCCACCATGAACTGACACAGACAGTGTTGTTGTTTAAAGTGACTTGTATTTTATTGCATATCACAGATGAACAGGTGTTCTTTTATTATTTATCCAATCAGATCGTTACACAGTCCTAATATATAGAGGGTGATTAGTTGGGACTTTACTGCTGCTACAAGTCAGACCGACAGTAAGGGGGATGGCTAGTTATTGCTGTTATTAGTCAGATCAGCAGTAAAGGGGACGGGGGCGAGGGGAGGGAGAAGGAAAGAAGGTAAAAAGTCCAAACTTGTAAACAACCAACACCATCCATACATTGAACAGAACAGAGTTTGTTAGTGAAGGGCAGAGGTTCCCAATTATTTTTTCCCGTGGAACCCTTTGACATAGTATACCAACATTGTGGAACCCCCGAAAAAAAATTTGCGCCGTAGCACAAACCTTTTAATAAGTGACTTTTTTTATTATCATTTTCAGATATTTTGCTCATAAACTGATTAGTCTTATGATACTCCTGAAGCTTTCGCTTAAAAAAGGCAATGTCTTTATCTTTGTATTCTCTGTGGTTTTGCTCAAAATTACGACGTAATGTAGCAGGTGCTAACGATCTGTTTGGCAATATTTTTTGCAAAGTAAGCATTGTGTTTGAGGTATATTTTTTTTTCTGGCACTTGTGAATCCAAATTTTAATTAGCTGTAGTCATGTTTTCTTTTCTTTGTTTGCGAAGAAGATTGTGTAGCATTGTGTGCTTTTCTTTTTTTCTTTGACTTGTCACTTGTCTCTGCTATTTGAGGAACAGTAGACTCAACTATTTTGGACTTCTTTTCTTGATTTATTGTTGTATCGTCTTTCTCCGTTTATATAATTGTTAAACAATTAGAAGTAGTAATAATTTTTCTATTGATAGTTCCTTGTTTTAACCAGTTGTCCAAATTCATGGTTGTTGGTTGGTAAAAACAAACAAACACTTCTAACACTTTTAAACAGGTCTCACTACCTGACTGTAAAAAATGCTGTTTTTGTTATAAAGCTCTTAGAAAGAAATGAACACTTTACTACAGATTTCACCAAAGGACACAGTTTTGTTAACAGCTCTTAGAATTAATATTTTTTGGTATATCACAGATTTCTACTGATAGTACGCAGAGAAAATAAAACAGAAAAATACATATATATATGTAAATAAGTAAAAACATAAAAAAAATATTTTAAAATTGCCCATATCATGTGGATACTCTCATTTCACTCTTGCACTTATTTGGTAGTTAGAAGAAATTGCAGCTACTCCCATGAACACTATATGTCACTATGCAAGCAAGCCTCACTTCAACCAAAAATCAAACCCCTGCTCTTGTGAGAACAATAGGGAACTACATGGAGCATTTATCAAAATGAATTAGATATTGCACTTGGATCAATATGCCAAGTCAGTGTAAAGCAGCTTAACACTAGGGGAGAGCGGAATGGGAGAATACTGAAGGAGAGAGGAGTAAAATAATACAGGGAGAAAAAAGGAGTAAAGGAATCCTGGGAGGAGAGAAGAGTTAATGAATGCTGGGAGGAGAGAGGAATGAAGGACTACTGGGGTGGGAGAAATTCCAACCTTAAATGACGCTGGGCGGGCTGACAAAGGACACGCATGCATAAGTGTATAGCAATTTTGGATAAGTGGCGGCCATCTTGGATGGGGCAATTCACGGCGGAACCCCAATTTTGTTCTCGCGGAACCCTAGGATTCCGTGGAACACTAATTCTGAAACGCTGGTCTAGGGGCTTATTCACTAAATGTCACTAAACACAGAACTGAAAAAAGTCTGATACCTTCAATGACTTGCATATGAGCTATAATGAATACAGAATATTGATGCAAAACCCTAATTAATAATGTTTGAATATTGTCGTTCTAGATAAAGTAGTAAATGGGTACTTAAACCTTTAATGTGGAAAATCTGTATTCCAAATGGAGATTTTAAACATGTAATGGGGGTACAGTAGAAAGCAATGAATTGTAAAACATTTATTGGATTTTAGTTTACAAAAACGCTGATCGCATACAAAGTAATCAACCGTATTGTTGTTAAACGTGATTTGGAGTATATAAATAGCACGCCCTGTAATTGAAAATGATGCAGACTCTGAATGGAAATACCATCAAACACAAATGACAGGTATAACCAAAGACCACGATGTAGGAATTATAGTAATTATGATCTACTCCATCATGTTCCAGAAATTTCTCTGCATCCCTGTAGGCGACCAATGAGTCGATAAAGAATATAATTGAAGTGGTGTGATTATTGAATAAATTATACACATAATGCAATCTATAATACATTTAGAAAATTCAATTAGACGCCATAACATTAAACCTACTTCGTACTCTCATGAGTCATTGAATGTTGATATTGCACTATGTTAAGAAACTAAATGTTTATTTCCCATTAACAAGGTATGATTCAAGAGTTTCACACCTCGTTGGGAAAAAAAGGAAAATATTTTATTCAACAGAAGAGATCATTTTTGCATATTTCAATTCTCTGTCATCTTGAATGGAGTTGTTACGTAAAAATGGGAAATTACAAGCTATTTAATACAACTAAAGATTCTTGGCATATTTGGACCTAGGTATTCAAAGCCGAAGAGAGAGGGTGACATTTTCACCACCTGTACTAACTTGCACACTTGATGATGTGACCTTTCCCCAAAAAAGCACAAAACCCCTGTTGGAATGTTACTGGTTTGTTTGTTTTTTGTAAGCTACCGAATGTCCATTGAAATGCTTCAGATGGCTCCTTGCATAAGGCCTTGAGTGAATGATCCCCCTCTTTGGATATATGTGCAGGATTTTCTCTTGGGTTTAGGTATAAAAAATAGAAAACAAAAGATAGTGCACACTGTGTTAAAAAGGCATATAACAGTAGATGACTTAGTCAGTTTTCAACCATTGTCTGACCTTAGGTGCATGCATTTGGCTGAAGGATCCTGTCATACACTAAAATGACAGTCATTTTAAAACTTAATGGAAGAGTTATTATATTAAAAATGCTGTTGAGGTGACATTGTCCTTTTATTAAAGTTGCCATTCAACTTTGGGTGGCAGCGAAATGCTGCAGAACAGGGTGCACATTAACCCTGATGGATTTCCATACATTTCCGTAAATCGTTGACAGGAAAAAAAGAGTTTACCTGACCTAGCAATGAAAGTTTCAAGCCTCCAAGTATGTCATTGTAACAATTTGATATTTCAATAGAATGTCCTCTGTGGGAAATCATGGAATTAATATTTCAAAGAGTCTTAATGTCGTATTCTTTAGTAAATTCCTAGATCTATCTACAGCATGGAAACGAAGTTAAAGCTTCCACACTAGAAAACAGTACAACATCCAGTAGAAATTGCTTTCATAAATCACTGAATAAAACTAGCTTTGTTCTGTATCTGAATTCGTTTTTCAGTCTGTATAACATTCTCTCATCATTAGACTTTATTAAATTTAGTAGTGCAGTTTTAAAGAGCTAATATAATTTACACAACATGCTTGCTGGAAGGCTAACTAATATATGTATTAGTTGGTATTTTGTAAAAATATATATATGAATTTGTTAGCACTGGCTTTGTTTCAGTAGGGTCAATGTGAAACGGGGGTTAATGGTCCACAAATGGTCATTGCTCATTCAAGATTAGAATCCAGCGATTCACTGTATGAAAAGAACCGTTGCAGGATACATACATTGTACAGCGCTACAGAACAGAATTTTGCTGGCGCTATATAAATAATAAAATAATAATAATAATAAGCAGGTGCAATACTAAAGCAAGCAATGCAGGGATGGAATATAAATCAGCACTAATAGCAAGGTGACCTGTAGATCGGAACACGGGTAATGCAGGTGTTTCAGTCTCCGTTCAAATGCCAAGGGAAGAAAACTATCTGTTCTGTAAAGGTTCTAGGTTCGAATATCAATGGAAAATGGCAAGAATGTCCCAAATGAGATCATTCAGAATTACATTTAAGAGACTTGGTCACAAAAAGGCTTCAGGAAGCGAACAGAACTGCAATTACAATCCAAAATATAAATGTCTGTTGTTTTTTTTTTTAAATTAAGCACAGGTCTCCTAATGCTTCACACATTAAATGAAGACAAGTTTTGTATTTGAAATGCATTGAATAGTTAATTTAACATCATGGTATTTTGTAATCTGGGACTTTCTGATAGATAAAGACAGTAACTATTTTCGAATGATTTCACCTACCTCCCCTCCCACACATTTATCTTCTCAACAGCACAGAGTTAGACACTCATAGAAAATGAATATACATTGCACGGGTTTGCAAATCTATTTCTATACTTATGTGGGTTGAGAGAGAAAAAAAAAAATTGTGCTGACAGTGTAAAGAGGTTGCTTGTAGTTATTAAGGTTAACCCATTATAGTGGGCTTTTGACTTCAAATTACGTGTATTCATGTAAATGAAAACTAAATGCATTCTACTGCCTAGAACTGAAAGTGTTAAACTAAGCCACAGACGTTCTTGGCCTACATCTTCCGTAATGATGTTACTATATAGGACAAGGCTCACTGAGCTGAAGCCAGGATGTAAGCTTCTGTAGGCCTGGATTCCTTCAATCACGTTAATTTTTTCCCCCTTTTAATTCCCACTTCATTTTACTGTCCTCACTGCCATGACCCATGTGGTACATGTTTTTTGCCAGTAGCATGTTGCCATTGGGTCGGAGGTAGAGGCCTGGATTTTTCCTGGATGGACCTCCGGTAATGCAGTCCCGGCAAACATGACTCCAGACACTCCACATCAAAGTAGTCACCACTGCAGTTGTTGGGACTGCAAGTGCCTTTGTATCAATTCTAGACCTCCGTGTTACAAATGGAGAACGCCATTTACAGAGAACGCCATTTACAGGAAGTATCTTTTGCTGGTAATTTTGCAAGCACCATGAATTGACTGCAGATATGCTTACCAGACAAATAGCCTGTCTTACTGTAAGGGCAAGGTTAAGGAGGAAATGGGCGTAGAAATTGCACCCAGTTGGAAAATGGAGTTTGAGAGGTCAATAAGCAATGCTTGCATGAGGTATGGGATTGATTTTGGGATTGGCCATGGATTTTGTCTTGCAGGAGGGTCCCTGAATTTTGCTTTCGACTCAAGCCCCAGGTAATTGTGGAACTTTTTTTTTTTTATTTTTTATTGAAAGAATTATGGGAGATTAGTCCAGCAACAGCACCATAGTTTGACACAAAACCTTATTCCAACATAATGCTCTTTACTGTTTTGACCATGCAAGTAAGGAAAATAGTTATGTAATTGTTATAAAATATGTGTTTTTGTATTAATATGAGCTTTGAGTTATGAGTTTAAAAAAAGAAATGTATTTTACAGTTATGATACAATGTATGCATGGTCTTCAGATACTCAATCTGTTAGTAAGCTATAGACATTACAAAGCACATTTTTTTTGTGATTTGTTCTAGTCCAACAAGAGTTAGTAAGTTGCAGGTTGCCCGATGCTGCTCCAAATAAAAAGCACATTTGGAGTTTTGCCCAATATCTGGCTTTGATAATTGACACTATGTTGTATAAGCATGTTCTGAGATGCATAAGATTTTGGTGCCAGTTGCTGATTTTAATACAACCTATAACTTAAGTGTACTTTTAAGAATATATGTTTACTCTGTAATTAATATATTTTTTTTTGTGTAGTCTAAGTGTTTCTTTGGCAGTCTCGTCTTATTTTGCATTAACTGGTCTAGTTTTGCAATCTATGCACTTTCAATAGCAACTTAATTCTTGTAAGAAAGTAAACTAACATTTCATATAATGGTGAAAAAGACCGTTGGATCCGTATAATGGATCCGATGCACTAACATTAATATACATGTATTTGTTCACTAGGTTTTTGGAAATTATTTGCAGAACAAGGAATCATGGAGAATCACAGCTGTCCCAATTTAGGCAGGACATCCAAACTCTAACGCACATGTGTATATGTTGCAAGGTTATGCTACATATATTGTTTTCGCATCTACACTCAATATTCCGCAATAACATGGAAAAAAACAAACAAAACAAAAACTACTTTTTGGCACCATCGCAGATACAGCTATGGGAGTACTCCCTTTTTGAATTCTACAGTTTTACATATCAGGACATCATAACAATCATCTGTTCCTTAGCAGATCCTACAATTAAGTACCTACAACCTCAGATGAACAACAACATTTATGTACTTCAATAACTTGATGTAATCCTTTTCTGTATGTCTATATCAGTCCCTCATATCATTGTAGAATTTTGTCCCATTCTTCGTCACAGAATTGCTTCAGTTCGTTGAGGTTTACTGGCATTTCTTTATGCACAGCTCTCTTAAGATCTGGCCACAGCATTTCAATCGGGTTGAGGTCTGGAGTTTGACTGGGCCATTGCAACACCTTGATTCTTTTCTTTTCCAGCCATAATGTTATAGATTTGAACTGTCGGAGAGATGGCTTCACATTTTACTCTACAATACTTTGGTATACATAATTACTATATTACAAAAAAAACAATTGAAAGGCTGCTCTCCGGACTTAAAACGAAAATTTTATTCAGATAATATTAAAATATGACCAACGTTTCGGTCCCCGCTCGGGACCTTCTTCAGGGTCTTCCTGAAGAAGGTCCCGAGCGGGGACCGAAACGTTGGTCATATTTTAATATTATCTGAATAAAATTTTAGTTTTAAGTCCAGAGAGCAGCCTTTCAATTGTTTTTTTTTTTTTATATTTTGGAGCTCTGGTGGTGCGCCCGGCATTGGACTTTCCTGTAAGCGTGAGTGCAGGGGATTTATTTATTTTTAATTACTATATTACTATATAGTATAATTTTGTGTACTCCTCATTTCCCCTTAACCCCTATATTAACCTAACCTCAGACATATATTTCAGTATATGCATTTACTGCTCCTTCAGGGTGACTGGGCAATTTGTGACATGTACACCATTACTTTGTCCATTAAATCTTGTTTCTATGAGGGTCAAATAAATACTAGTGAAATATTTATGTCACGAGTTGCTGCGTTTGGCATGACTTATAGCCGCAGGCTTAATGGAAATTGAGGCACCTACAACTTAATCTGAAGGATTTATAACAACATGGCAAAATATATATATATAAGCCACTGAGTCTTTTTTAAGAGGGAAAAAGGTTCTTGGTATTCACCTTCTCATTTATTATTTGACCTTCTCTCTCTTTTCTGTGCTTCAAAGACGCCAATGCTCCTTTTTGTTGTGAGTCCTAGGCAAGCAGAATGGTTATCAGAGTGGTTTGGATTTTTTAACATTCATAGATCTCTGAATGTAGGCCATTGTGCTATTGTGTGCTATCGATCTTTCGGAGTTCAATCAGTTTACCTTCATGAAATAGAAAGTGCAGTATTTTATTCTTACATTTTACTATTACATTTTGTCTATAATAACATTTCTTTCCCTATTATACAAATTTAGTAATTTATCAACATGCTATATTATTTGTTCATATTGTTTCCAGTTAACCACAAGCTAAGGGCCTTGTCTAATCTTCTGTTCTTGTATATTGTGTACTTCTGTGTTTGTGTAACAATCCATAATTTTAGAATGTGGAGTTTTTGGCAGCCTAGATGGGCCGAATGGTTCTTATCTGCCATCACATTCTATGTTTGAGGTGTAGATAATTGTGAAGCAGTTTACCATTTTATGAAACTCTGTTTATTGTCTGCTACTTCACGGGGGTCTGATAGGGTTTATAAAAAGGAAGCTGGATTTAAAGGATTCTCTTTTGTGTTTTCACTAAACCTGTTCGCTTTTAAGAGTCGCTTTCTTTTTAAAAGCGAACAGGTTTTGTATCTAAACTTTCTAAGGACAAAAGTAGAACGATCAATATTCAGTATTTTATTAAGATGCTTGATAGCTCTGTTAATTTAATGTTGTTAGAAATGTTATATAATGCACTGGTCTCCAATTATAGGAAACATTTCAAATTGATGCAAGCTATTTGTAAGGGAAGGTATTTGTTTTCTGACAGAAGGCCAGTGACTCTTCTTCTAATATAACGTTATAATTTAATACCTACATTTTGTGTTTATTCTGATTATTTCTCTAAATATTATATTTTGTATAAACGATCTGAAAACATTCAGTCTGACAAATATGCATAGGAAATCTGAAAGGGAGCAAATATTTTTTTCGCTGCTCAATGAGTTTGTATGTATTAACTTTTTTCACACTTATATATTTTCATTATTCTTTCTTGAATCTATAAAGTCATTTTTCTTATTGCTCACCAATTATTTTTAATTCATTGTATTTACAAAAGTCGAATTCAGCACCTATAGATTCTAGGGCTTCTGTTTTTTTTGTATTTTTTTTTAAATTTTGTTCCTATTTTAATGTAATTGGACGTTATTAACACTTTTGTTGTTATTAACAGCATATTTTTGGGCCATACCGTGCACTTTTTTGAGCTCAACAGAGTAAAATACTTGTTCTTGAAAATCAAAGTGGGATGTGCACACAGAGTACATGCCTTGGTGGCAGGTGAAAAGATTGTAGAAAAAATTAATTCGGCATGTGCACTGAATTTTTATTATTTTAGTTTTTTTGTTTTCTTTCAGTTAATTGATTTTCGAATTTCAGCTTGCTTGTAATTTGGATAATATAGATATGAAATAAAATTTATTGGAATAAAATTGTTAATTTTTTAAATTGAAAATCCTTTATTAATCCTATCTACAAACTTATTTTATTTTTTAAAGTTTGTAGATAGCATCATGCAAGAAAATGCACACGTCAAAAATTCACAAAGTAATAATAAAAAAAAAGTCGAACACATAATGAAACATGGTTAAAAGGAAAAAAAGTTATGTCTAAAGTTTTAATTAAAAAAAAAATAAATACACTGAATTATAAGGAGCGAACATGGTGGAATCCGTTTTAACCCCTTAAGGACACATGACATGTGTGACATGTCATGATTCCCTTTTATTCCAGAAGTTTGGTCCTTAAGGGGTTAAAGGGGAGATGTAGCCCATATTAGTACTGTATATTTAGAGTACCAGCAGATTTTCTCAGACTCGGCATAGACCTTTTATATTGTTTTATTTACAAAAGAGGGAGAACTCAAAGACTTCAAGTGGTTTCCACTGCCTTTGTAGTATGACTTTCTAATTAAGCGCTTGCAGGATCATGTACATGCTATAATCAAGTGCACACAGATCTAATCTATAATTTTCTCACTATTATTATGGGGGTGTGCGTTGAAGTTTCAATACGTGACTTGATGTCTTGACCCCTCTATAACAAACTCCTATGTCTATCTGCATGGCATTATCTTCATTTCATGCTGATAGATAGCAATTAACAGTGAATTGTTAGTCCCACTACAGGGACATCTAAATTTGGGAATTTCTGCTTATCCAGTTCTTATGTTAAACAACTACCAAAGTAGCTGCTTAAAGAACATTGTTTCTTTTCCCCCCTTCCATTTTAAAAGTTAACACAGCAATTTTGTAGATGTTGAGCTGACACTTTTCTCTCTTATTACCATGGAGATGTTTAAAATACCATGGAGGCTTCCAATGCAGTATTTTGTTGTGCGAGGTAAAAACACAAAACAACTGTCCAAAAGTATATACTGTGTTTGCCACTATCTCTGAAAGCGTGATAAAGATTTCTGTATGAGGTTGAAATGTTGCTTACCTTGTCATACAGTGGCGTAGCGAGTGGGGGATGGGGGGGGGGGGGGGGGCGGACCACCCCAGGTTGCTCCTTTTGGGGGTCGTCAGACACAGGGCCGGTGCTACCATCCTAATGGAGCACCTAATGGAGCAATAATGTCCGTGTGACCGGCGGGAGCATATAAAACCATCAATCTTTTTTACCCCTCCAGATGCGCCGGCCAAATGAGGCGAAGTGAAAGCCTCAGAGGGGATGTGAGCTGCGAGGAGTGGCAGCAGCTCGCGGCCAGTCACTTTGTATTAAGGGCTGCTGGGATAGATGACCTCACATCCCAGCGGCCAAGGGTTGTGAAGAGAGAAGGCTGGTCAGTTTCACTGGACAGCAACACCTGGCCACTGGTAGGAACTTGTTTAATTTATATATCATTTATAAAAAAAAAACAATAAGTGTATATAAGCTAGTGAGTTTGTGTAAGAGCCCCAGTGTGTTGGTGTCTGTGTGTGTGTGTGTTTGTTTCAGTGTGTGTCTGTCAGTGAATGTTTGTCTCAGTGAGTGTGTGTTTGTCAGTGAGTGTGTATATCAGTTAATGTGTGTGTGGTTGTCTATCAGTGAATGTGTGTTTCTGTCAGTGAGTGTGTGTTTCTGTCAGTGAATGTGTAAGAGTCAGTGAGTGCGTTTGTGTATGTGTCAGTGTGGGTATGAGCCAGTAAGTGCATGTGTGTGTATATATTACAGGAACAGTATAGGGTCAGGAACACAAATGTATTCCTGGCCTTATAGTTTGAAAATTACATGTAGGATCCCTGGCCCACTTTTGCCCCCCTTGATGCCGTTTAGGCTTACTATGCCGCCATGCACACTATGGGCTCAAACACTGTTAGGGCGGCATGATTCACACTAAAAACCGTTATTCCCGCTGGCCAGAGAAACTTACCTGGCCTGATGATCTTTGTTGTTCCCAGTCTAAGGGGACTGCCTGATATGCCAGACAGTTCCCCTGCTGCCAGTCCGACCCTCGCGGGCCATGTGATCACATGTCTGTCTGCAGCTCTGCCTTCAGGGGGGACGTCCTGAGATGTCAGGCAGTGACCCAAAGTGGGAAAAAAAGTTTTTTTTAAAGATTTAAGAATAAAGTTTAAAATATATATATATATATATTATACATATAGTATATATGTATAATATATTATATGTTCATTAAAGCATGCCATTAATATATTATACATATATAAGATATATATTATTTCATTGTTAATGTATTTTGAAATTAATACATATATTAATATCAGAATACACTTAGACGTTTTTTTTATATTTTCATTTTGTATTGAGAGGGGGGGGGGGGAGCGGCAAAATCAGTCCGCCCTAGGTGGCAAAATCTCCAGATACGCCACTGTTGTCATACCAATATACCTACCTGCTAATTACATATAAAGTCTTTTAGCTGCTAACTCGGTGTTATCCTTACATATAATACTCCTACCTGACTACATACTATTCTTCTCAAAGTATCTGCATGTGCGAGAGCTTACCTTTTTCAGAAAAGTTGCAACTACAACTCCAAGACTGTCAGGCATCACTACTTTATTCAACTGCATGCACCATGTGATGATTGCAGTGTGATATTATATGTATGAGTAAAGATTCTTAAATATCAGGAGCCGCTTACATTTTCTCATTCTAGTTATGTTTGGAGTACCTTCTATCTCACCCCAGAGATCCAGAAAAGAGAAGAAGAATATTGAGTTCTTTATTCCTTGCACCTAACTAGGATAACTTAAAAACAAACCCCAAACACTGAGTTTTACATATGCACCTGTGGAAAGCAAGGATGAGGAAGGGGCATACTAGCTTGGGATCCTCCACTAATCCAGTCACAATTGAAAAGCTAAAACTGTCATCTGTAAAAACTGTAAAAACGGCAACAACGGTTCTAGAACAGAGGGAATAGATAAGGATAAAAAAAGAGCAAGACAAAATAAAAAGAGCACTACTCCTTGGAAGATTGGGCCAGAATAAATAACATGTGGCTTTGGGGAGTCCCTGGATCAATTGCTACAACACTATTGGTCTGATAGTGTATTGGATTTCTCAGTCGCTTGGTTACTGAGCTATCAGTGGAAGCCAAAAAGTCTACTGCACAAAGCACTATATGGTGTCAGAATAAATTTTTTTCCATAGCAAACACCAAATATCATGAAGGCTTGCAGGAACAAAGAAACTTATTGTCCTGACTACAAACACCTTCAACAATACGTCATTCTCTCTCTTACAACTCTGCGATAGCTCCACCTGCTACGAGTGTAGTGAGGGAATGGTGCCTCCAAATCTCACTTGTAAAATGGACCAGTCCCAACTTGAAATTTAAAAGGAGAGAACAATGTCCTGCCATTTACTGGTTTAATGCTACACTATTGATTAATATTGTTTTGTTTTGTTTTGTTTTCCATACTTTTTCTATTTGAAAACATACGTTTATGGTTTTCTAATTGATAGGTCTTGAAACATTTTCATTACAAAATTTTATGCAGATTTTTTTTATTTTTTTCTTCCAGAACATGCTCAGCAATATTAGTGCATTCCAGCGTTCACAAGTATATTCATCAACACCGACAACCACAAACAAAAATGTCACTTACTATTAGGCATAATCACTGTACCTTGATTTGATGTCATGGATATAGTGTTAAGCCAAAGACTGGGCAGTGGAAAATAGCAGGATGACACTTAGCAGGTCTGTCCCAGACCGACTATGGAGCTGTGTTTCCCCCATATTTCCATTATGATAACATATTCCCATAGCAATAGAGGGTTAAACACTGTGCAGAAAATATCCATGCTGTTTAGAGAGATAAATGCATCAGTGACAGACCATGTGCTTGCAAGTGATGCATTCTCCAAGCCTCAATCACCCCACATTAACATCCTATGGAGCACCATGTCACCTTCCACTCAGAATCAAGAGAAATATTCATTTTAAAAGAACACTCCACACCAAGTACTTCAGCTGATTTCTATGAGCAATTGGTACTTTTATAATGAAATTATGGAACACTGCATGAAAAAGGCATGCATCTATTCACGGGGAGCATATCTACTAAACAGGGATTTTTTGTTTTTTTTACAGTAAGACAGTAAGTGTAGCCTTATGGTTTGCTGGGTGGGAGCTAGAACCACAGGGCAGATACATAATTGTGTTGTTCAATGAAATTCCATATAGTATTTTAATAGTATATTTTATTAACTCCAATCAATACAATATATCACCCGTATAAATCACAAGTGGAAAGACGTATAGTGGGGAGGTAAAAACAGATATGGTTTACCTATATAGTAATTGCCCACGCTGTAGAATCGGACTTCTTCCAGTCCTCACAAACAAATATATTCAAATATTAGATCTACAAAAATAAAAATCATAGTCCACTATCATAAACACACCATATAGTGGTATTAAGGTTGCACTCACAAAACAAAAATGTATTAAATAAGTTATTAAATAAACTTTTTCCCTGAAGAAGTCTGAAGTGTATCAGATGGAATGCGTAGGGTTGGGCTCTTGTGGAGAGTTTTCTATTCACTTATTTCTGTTTTATTTCTTTGGGGGGGGGGGGGGGAGGTTGATCTGTTTGATTATTACATTTTACTTTTAACTGGAGAAATGGTTCTTGCATTTGATCCAATAAGACTGCTGGTGGACTGCTGCTGATGACCGTTATGTCCTGGGATTTGATATGCCGGTACATCACTACAATCTTGTAAATGTTTCCAACTTAAAGTGCACTACCAGGTTCTAATCAGTCTGCATTTATTATTATTCACTTTTTCTCTTGCATGCCCATTTACGTGTAGAATATTTTCTGCCAAATTTAATTACTGATGTGCCTTCAATCAACTTTTGTTTTGTGAGTGCAACCTTAACCACTTAAGGACACATGACGGAAATATTCCTTCATGATTCCCTTTTATTCCAGAAGTTGTGTCCTTAAGGGGTTAATACCACTATATGGTGTGTTTACGATAGTGCACTATGATTTTTTTTTTTTCCTACTGTAGATCTAATATTTGAATATATTAACTCCAATCAGACTGTATTTGGAGATCATACCTGACTGAAGCTCTTGACGTATATTATCATCGTTTGTTTTTATAGAATATCTCAAAAAAAAAAAAAAAATGACACAATAAGGTTTATTCTCTAAATTGGGAATTGTGGAGCGATGACAAAATAAGATGATAATGTGATAGCATTTTTTTTTTTATCAAACTGGAAAATAGCTGGTAATTGACTTAACATTTCCAATTTCCTTGTTGATTATCCTCAATCCACAGCTTAGTTAATAACCAGATATGTGATATAGTGAGTTACCACTTGTTTCAGAACCGTATCAATGATTAGTGAGCTGTAGTTCAATATCTGATACAGGGCCACAGTTTGTCTAACCCTAAGCTAAATGGTCGATGATGACCGTTCTGCTCAATGGGTTTATTTACCAGACTTGACATGAATGTCACCCACAGTAAAGCAATTTACCTTTATTGTCAAGGTTTCTCTTCACTGTGTCATGAAACTGTCTTCTCAGAACAGAATTCGAACTACTGAAATGCACAGGACTGAAACACAGCGAGCAGACGCTCAAGGATGGCGTTTCTTGAATTTTAGAACGCTGACATTCTTTGACTGTTGGTTTACAGTGATGGATAGTTAGCTGTGTTCTTAATCTACACACCCGTGTAGAAACTTAGATCAAGAACAAGATTTCCTAATAATATGACCTGTAACTATCTTGGCTGTAAAAAAAATCGATTTTACCAAAAACTGTAAGAGCAACATTGTAAAATGTTTAACACATTTGCACTGTTTTTGTGTCTATCTTTTTTAAATTCTTTAGGGAAAAGGAAAATAAGAGAAACAGAGGTTTAGGCAATATGCCCCAGACAGCTTATAAAACAGGATAAAACTAGACAGAAGCAAATACCTATAGATGAAAATATAGGTTATACAGAAAAACAAGTAAACAGAACAGTAGATTTTCAGGAATTACAGGGAAAATAGAAGTTTAGGAAATCAGCCCCCAATTGGATGAACACAGATAAAGCAGGTATATAACACCATGCAATAATAAATAGTAGCGAAGTCCAGGTTAGTGTTAAAGGGACACTATAATCACCTGAACAACTACAGCTTAATAAAGTTGTTCAAGTGAGATCTATAGCTTCCTGCAGGCAATCTAATGTAAACACTGTATTTTCAAAGAAAATACAGTGTTTACATTGATTGATAGGAATACCTTCAGTGGCCGTCAGTCAGACGGCCACCAGAGGGACTTCCTATCATGCATGGCCCTAAAAAGGCCATGTACACGTCAGACGTATTAAAATACGTCTGACGTGTGCAAGAGAGAGAAGGCACTGTGTGCGCGCCTGCTCTCTCCTGCCTCTCAGCAGAGGAGAGGGGGTGGGCAAAGACCGTGAGCTGAGCGGTACTGCGCTCAGGACTTCATAGGTGTAGCGGAGAGGTAGTATAATCCACAGTATCTCCGCTGGGTAACAGGAACAGCATAAAATAATCCTGACAAATAAATACAGCATACAAAAATCCTGGTAGGGTTGTAAGAATCCTTCCTTCCCACGAACTAGACGACACATAGGCTGGGAGTCAACTGAGCTTTTAATCACAGGTCACAGTGTTTATGGGATTCCCCATGCAAGGGGTTTCCCTACTGACATTACAGGGGTTGTACAGTAGGGGACTACATGGGGAACTGAACAACCTGGACATTTCTCCCATCATGCACTGCTGTACGAGAGGGATACTCCCACTAGAATATACAGTTAAGTGGATTATTCCTCCGTGCAGCAGAACTGACATTTTACATTAAAACACATAACTTTTATAATATTCGTTATATTTAAACGAATGGACGTTCGGTAGATAGCTGGGGTCTGAGCGCACATTTCGTGAAAGTACCGCTCAGATCCCAGCCTAAATAACCGAACGCCGCACAAAACACACATTATTTCTACGTTACATTCAAACTACCGATTGACCTTAGGGAAACACATTACCGAAGGACCAGGGCTCCCGAACGGCTTGGAAGTCCAGCGTTATTCGTGCAGTCGAGTAGCCGATTTTAGTCCCAGGCGCTCGATGACCAAATATCTGTGGGCTAACAAAGGATCCAAAATGGCCGACCGCCACATGGTCGGTAGCCGAACGACAGCCACCCTGAATCCTTCTAATTACCGATTGCAACAATGTTGCAATCCTTAATGGGGGCCACACAACCTCCTGTGTGTTGTCTCCCTTCGGTAGTTTGTTTGTTTCACGAACAGTGTTGACATTCATTGCATGAATGCTGGCGGTTTTCATGCCGCCAGCATACGAACGCTATTGTTCACCTAAAATACATTACACATACATACGCTTGGTTCTTAAAGCGGTATACACACATTTAAGAAAACACAGTTTTAAAGTGGCTGCTTATGCCACAATAGGGCGGCATGAATGCCGCCCTATGAAGTATGTGCGCATGTGCGGCAAACCGCGCATGCGCACAAGGGAGCAATGACGCTTCCAAATGGAAGCGTCTGATTGCTCCCTGCTCGCGCCCACCTATTTCGTCATTTTGGTTTATCCCACCCTCTTTCTCCAGAGAGTTCTGTCTTTACATAAGTCTTTCCCTTTGATCTCTTCCCTCCAGCTATACTGTAACATTCTGAAAGAAGTGACCAGTTAAGGTTGGTTTCTGGGTAGGTTAGATAGCTTGGGAAAACAACAGGAGATCAGAGTAATAAACATCTAGGTGTAACCATGGTTACACCTAGATGTAACATCATGGTTACACCTAGATGTTTATTACTCTGATCTCCTGATAACATACATGGAATACTGGAGGGATGTAAGCTTTTGTTTTAGCTGGATGTTGTAAAATGCAACTGAAAGCTTTGATCCTTATCACACTGTTATCAAGGAAATGACCCCAACTTGTGAAACCAGCCACATACACAGAAAGTTACATACAATATTGCAGTTTTACATATCAATTTCTTACACCTTTAACCCCTTAAGGACCAAACTTCTGGAATAAAGGGGAATCATGACATGTCACACATGTCATGTGTCCTTAAGGGGTTAAGCAGGTTGGTATAGAGCCATTCGGTTGTGAGGATCACGTAGCTTTGCGAGCCCCTGGGCCTTGCCCTCACTTATCTTTGTAGATAAGTTACTTCACTCGAAAACTTGTTATAACGGGCTATAATATTCCTTCAAAGGGTACGTGGTGGATCAGAAAATGTGAGCCAACTGGACTATAAATATCTTTTTATTATTGGTCACTGATGTTCAATGATTGATTTCAACAGAGTGAATATATAATACCATGACAGGTTCCATCTCCTCACAGTAGCATTTGTTGTGACTTTTATCAGAATTCATAACCCACCAGACCATCAATGGTAACTAAAGACTGCATCCACGTCAATGGAAGTTGCCTGCAAAATTGGGGCAAATGAGATGTCTTGTAATGCCATTGTCCTTAATACACATTCTTCAGGACTGTACTTGGCATTGTTGGGTGTGAATTCTATTTATAGCTATGTATTATTCCTCCACCCCTGAAAAAAAGGCACTTGAAGCAACTGTCTAGTATGCTTTATATCCGATTTCCAAGTTACCCTGTATGAGAAGGACAATTGGCAAACCCCAAGCCACTATTCTTTTCACCTGAAAGGTGCACCTGCACCTGCGAGATTTGCACACAGACCTCAAAGTAATACTATTTCCAATAAATACAATGTTGGCTCTCAAGACGATATTGCTAGCAAGAGTTTAGAACTTGATTGAAAATCAACTTTCTGGATTTTCTGCAATTCTATTTTGATACTTTCACATTCTAGCACAGTACAGCATGTGCCCCCGATGGATGTAAGGACAAAGTCTCCTTTTGAGACTAATACTTTATTCAGCATAACAAAGAAATAGCACCAATATATTATGACTGAGAATAAATCATTTTATTTATTTTGCAGAAAAAGTCTCTAAACATCAATGTTCCTTTAGACAGCGCACATTCCGAGAGCAGACACTTTATTAGGTTGGAGGATAAAGTGCACCCGTAAGTTTGACTGTCTTTTGACAATATTCCAACATTAGAATGAGGCAGATGGCCCGTGTTCTAGAAACATATTTTATTCTCTCAATCTTGAAAGCTGCAAATGGATTCATATATATATATATATATATATATATATTATTTTTTTTACTTTAAAATTTTGTACTGTTTGTTGTTTGATAAAATTCTACTATTCTACTTAGCATGTTAATTTAAAGAGGAACTGTGTTGGGAACAATCCCTATTTTGTTCACCTCATTGGGAATTTAGCTGGGGTGAGATTAGGGTTGCTGTATCCACATATCACTGCTACATGTTGATGGGCAGCTCATGAAAAGTGTTACCTTGTTGTATGTAGAAATCAGAAGTTGCATAAAATTAAGTAATTAGCCGTTGAGTGAGGAACTTTTCAGTCTATACATAATGCATACTGCAGGACAACACTTTTCATGTTTTTCCATTAACATAAAAATATTATGAGTCTTGGATGACATGGAAGATATGGCATCCATAGTCATACCCCCCAACATTGTTGTCCTGAGACACTGGTGAGAGGGTGGTAAAAAGGGCAGGACAGTGACATGATGACATGATGTTCTGCTGGTTCTGCCAAGAGAGTTGGCAGACCTTCCTGGAAATGGGGTCTGCATTAAAGGGAAACTATAGTGCTAGGAATACAAAGTACACTATAGTTTTTGTCACTTAACTGATTTCAGGTCCGCCTCCGCTCCTCCTTCGCCGATGTCCGCCGGTGCTGGGGACCTAATGCGAAATTTACACAGGAAATGCTACAATGTTTGCACTGGTATTGTGATTGCTTTGTTTAGTTTTTTGCACTAAAACATTACCATTGATTGTGATATAAAAACTCTGCATACAGTGACATTTTTGTTATATTGAATAATTGTATAATAACTGTCCAACGCATTTTACAATTTTGGAAGTATTACTCGAGTCATTTTTTTCCTGTACCAATGAGTGTGTTCTGCTATTCCATGTTCTGCTTTGAGCAATTCTAGAAAATACTTGAACTGGTCACGTGTGTCAACAGATCGTACATAAAACCAGTGCAGATTATAAGGAAATAAATAAATAAAATGTAATTTATTTTATAAACGTAAGAAGCAATGTGCATTTCTACAGTAAATGTGAAAAGTTCTTCACATAGTGAGATCCCATTATCTATTCTCCATATAAAGATCTTTAATATGCACGTTTTCCAGTAAGAGCAATGAGTGGGGATAATTCTTTATGCTTGCGTTAGTCCTTTGCATAGACGCACTTGACTCAGTCACTTTTTTATCAAATTGAAGTACTCTTTTCCTCAGGCACTGGCTGATAAGCTAAAGGACGCATGAAATTGTGACACAGTTAAAGTGCCATCGGAATTTAGTGATAAACTCAGATTATGGTTTATATAATACTCTTAATTCATTCATATATTTGGTGTCATAATATTCATAGAAAATGTTTGGATTTAGAGTTGGACATAGGGGAAGTTATAGAGTAATGTTTGGAGGGGGGTCTTGAGATAATATTTACTCATGTACTGAAGCCCATGGCTTTGTTTTGCCAAGTAGCAAAGCCTCTGCCTAATGCCCTTGCTTTAGTGAATGTGCCCTTTCTGTCGGTTTGGCTAAGTATGTTAGCAGATATAGCCATCACGGGCAGCTCCAAAGCCTGATTGAAGCATTGGACCCATTCAGCACCCTATTGATGCATCTTTTTTTTTTTTTTTTTTTTGCATCTTTATGTTTGAACAGCAAGAAAGATTCCCAGGCACTCAAAGTGTGAAAGCCGCAGGCAGATTTATAGCAACAAAACAGACAGTAACGTTTCGACCTACCAAGAGGTCTTTTTCAAGCTAACCTCTTGGTAGGTCGAAACGTTGCTGTCTGTTTTGTTGCAATAAATCTGCCTGCGGCTTTCACACTTTCAGTGCCTGGGAATATTTCTTGCTGCCTTAACGTGTTGGGATTGCTGGTCCTGTTCCGGAGCACCTGTGGCCGCTGGGAGTGACTGCGGTTCCTGTGACCAATTTTTCTTTATGTTTGAAGGGATTTTTAACAAACATATATCTACATGAATTGGTAGCTGCTAGTGTGTTTTAATCCGAGATATTTTAATCCGCATAAAAATGCAAAGTCTGGTGATTGAGAAAAGTTATGCTGATGTCCAATATGTTCCTTTTTCAAATCTCCCTTGGCACTTAGATGAATCCATTGCTTGGGAGAGGCTCCATAGATTTTAACACAGTGACTTTCAAACATTGTTTTTGCTTATTGTGTTAAATGTAAGTTAAGGTACTGGCTATATTGTTTTAATGACAATACTCAAATCAGTACTAAACCACAGCAATGCAAAAAACGTGATTAGCTTTAACCTGTGATATATTGCCCTCAATTACAGAAACTATTAAAATCACAATATGAATGACTGCAGTCCAGATATTGGTTATTACATTGTACATTTCAACAAAAGTTTCTTCGCTGCTGTTTTATTATTTAAGATTGGGAAGTTATTGCCCATGTTTTTTATTTTACAATTTTTTTTTTTTTTTTGCATAATTACAATTCCTCTTTATTCTTCCTGCTTGCTTTTTTTTTCCTTTTGCCTTTTTTCCAAATTGTTGTACAAATCATTAGGATATTTTATCCTATGGCTTGGAAGCTTCTTTTACGTATCAAACTTTAATTATTTTTCCAGTGCTTTAGTGCATAATATATAAATGTGCCTTCACTTTTGGCTAACTTTGACTCATAGCACTAAAGGGCTAAAAAAAAAAAAAAACAAATTAAAAAAAACCTACGATAAAACAGGAGAGGGCTAGTTTTTATACAAACCCCAATTTGTAAAATTAGGAAATGTAAGGGGATCCCAAGAGATTCCTCTGCTAGTAGGCTTGCACCTGAGCAATATGAATGAGTGGTCCGCTAATTCTGCCAGAATTGTACTTTCTGCCAGACAGCTCCCCACTCCATCACTCAAGCATGTGGGTGCATAGTCAGAAGTGAATGACAATCTACTCAATAATAAGCCATTTTTCCAGGTGCATCGGAGTGAACCACGAACACAAACAGAGCTATGATATGTTCAATATATGACTGGAATGAAACTTGGAATACAATTTTTCTGGGGTAGTGTTACCTTGAACATAGATCTATCCAGGATAGTATAACTTGAAGGATAGATCATTCTGTAGCAATGTAACGAGGAGGATAGATCATCCTGGGACAGTAAAACCTGGAGGATAGATCATCCTGGGACAGTATAACCTGGAGGATAGATCATCCTGGGACAGTATAACCTGGAGGATAGATCATCCTGGGACAGTATAACCTGGAAGATAGATCATCCTGGGACAGTATAACCTGGAGGATAGATCATTCTGGGACAGTATAACCTGGAGGATAGATCATCCTAGGACAGTATAACCTGGAGGATAGATCATCCTGGGACAGTATAACCTGGAGGATAGATCATCCTGGGAAAGTATAAACTGGAGGATAGATCATTCTATGGCAGTATAACCTTGTTGATAGATCATTCTACGGCAGTGTAACCTGGAGGATAGATCATTATATGGCAGTGTAACCTGGAGGATAGATCATTCTAAGGCAGTGTAACCTTGAGGATAGATCATTCTATGGCAGTGTAACCTTGAGGATAGATCATTCTATTGCAGTGTAACTTTGTGGATAGATCATTATATGGCAGTGTAACCTGGAGGATAGATCATTCTACGGCAGTGTAACCTGGAGGATAGATCATTATGGAACAGTGTAACCTGGAGGATAGATAATTCTAAGGGTAGTAACCTGGTGGATAGATCATCCTGGGAAAGTATAAACTGGAGGATAGATCATTCTAAGGCAGTATAACCTTGTTGATAGATCATTCTACGGCAGTGTAACCTGGAGGATAGATCATTATATGGCAGTGTAACCTGGAGGATAGATCAATCTAAGGCAGTGTAACCTTGAGGATAGATCATTCTAAGGCAGTGTAACCTTGAGGATAGATCATTCTATTGAGGGTGTAACCTTGTGGATAGATCATTATATGGCAGTGTAACCTGGAGGATAGATCATTCTACGGCAGTCTAACCTGGAGGATAGATCATTATCGAACAGAGTAACCTGGAGGATAGATAATTCTAAGGGTAGTAACCTGGTGGATAGATCATTCTAGGGCAGTATAACCTGAAGAATATATTATTCTGGGAAGGTGTAACCTGGACAATGAATCATTCTGGAGCAGCATAACTGAGAATATTAATCATTCTAGGGCAGTGTAACCTGGAGTATATATCAGATTACACAGTCCTAGAATGATCTATATTGCATTTTCCACTGCTGCAGAATGGAGTATAGATAATTCTATGGCAGTGTAAAATAGAGTATAGAACATTCCGGGGCAGTAAAAATCTGGAGGATCATTCTGGAGCAGTGTAAAGTAAATGATAGATCATCACTGTGGTTTGGATAAAGTATGGACCTTTTGTGTGTTTGTTTTTTAGTCAATGGTGTACAAATGTATTTATAAAATGCAATGCAGTAAACTAAAGAAGCATACACAATGTTACTTACTAAAGGGATGTGTGTTGGGATGTCCAAGTGAATTTCAAGCCAAAAAAGCTTAACTGGAAAAATTATCCAAGTCCTCAATGAATCCATTATGGCTACATTAGCCTTAAATTTACATTAGCCTTAAATTTAAAATTCACTTTGAATTTGTAATAATTCTCACTTTAGTACATGACCCTTATAGATTTAACACAAACAATTTAAAATTGCACTTATTATTTAATTTACGTAATTAATACATGTACAATTATCTCCTGTATTTACTGAAATTTCAGCAGAGAACATATTTTTTTCTTTCGGGAGATATGTGCTCGATCAATATATCTTGCCCTCACAGTAACACATACAGCTGGTAATAAGAAAAGAAATGGGTGGATTAGTGAAAGCTATGGAGAGTCTTGCTGGGTTGCAATAGCTTTTTCAGTGGGCTCTGTTCATTTTATCGCGGTTCACTGCTACATTTCATAAAGGCCAGCACAGAAGAAAGAAAAAGTGAAATCCAACCTGCTGTGTATTTTTAAAGAACAGGTGTTAGCCACCATACAAAAGATCTAAAATAATACTTCAATAATAGGGGATTAATCTATAAACACTGAATTATTTATCTGAAAACAGTAGTCACTTTGAAGAAGCACTGTAATATCTGATCCACAAATCAATTTAAATCTATGTTGCAAAGTATGAATTGCGCTATGTTGTTACATACCTGGCTTCTATTTCCACATATACTGCATTTCTTAAACACGTGTAATACAATCTAATCATTCGTTTGTCTGTATAGCACTTGTTTTTTTAATTTTTGTGGCAGACTATGGTTTTCTTACCCAAATCCTCCCCAAAAGAATGAATCCCTAACCCTGGCTCTTACTGCCTACCCCTCCATGTTCAACACCGAAGAGCGCCTCTCTTCCTTGCCTGCTAACAATTTGGGAGAGCCAGAGGGAACCACAAGGACCTTACCGGAACCTAGCCACATTTCCCTGGAACTCTGCTTCGACTGCAGTAACCAACATTGCCCGGCCGACTTTACCCCCTGTTTTCACCCACTTCCCAGAAGGCTAGGAGAGGACTAAGGAGGGGAGGTACAAAATACAATGCTGCACAATCGTTCCCTGAGAGCCTGGGGGAGTGCCCCCTTTTCAGCCCAGAGGAGCTCTAGATATTTGACTGGCAAATGGCACATCCGGTCTGAAACTTATTTTGGCTGGAACTTTGATAGCAGCTGGTTAAATATTTATGCCTTTGGCGATTAGCCAATTGTTGTTTTGAAGGTATTGTGTGTTGGACTCTGTGTCTGGAAGATAATTAGTTTAAACAAAGGATAACTCAATTTTCTCCCAGACACAAAGATGCCAGGCAGTGATCACTTATGTACTGAATGGAGACCCTATGCTGGGGGTCCATGTATAAAAGACCACTGTGTTTCCAATAAAACCAGTTGTACTTCCAGAATCATATGTCATCTGATTACTGGGAAAAGGACACTATAGTCACTAACTACCGCTTCTTCCAGCTCAGAGGGAATTCTAGCGGAGATATCCAGCTGGGATATAGGAGCCTTGCTATAATTTTAATGTTATTATTATTATTTTTTGTTGTTGTTGTAATAAAGTTGGGTTTTTGTTGATAAGGAATCCTATATACTAAAAAAAATGTTGTAGCAAAATAACTCAATTATATGTTTCCAATGCCATTTGAAGAATAATTTCTACAGTTATTAGATGCTGGATGAAGCTTAGATTCTGATTATCTTGTCAATTAATTTCTTACTATTCTATTCTCAGAAATTTCAATCTCATTCTCCGGGTTATTACCTATGATGATTATAAGCTCACCATAAGTTAGATTTTGCAGATAATGGTTGTAATTTACTCTATAATTTATGCCTTGCTGATAGTCACTGATGTCTACGAAACGGGATTTATGAAAAATGTTCTGCCAAAGCAGAGCTATTCCTGCATAGATCTTTCATGTGCAGGTATTTTGAAATGCAGATCATCTGTGAATCGCTACATCATTTCCAAGCAATCTGCCAAATCGATGAAATTCAATGAGGTGATTCTTTTGAGCATAAACTAATTTTATTTAAAATTGATTTTAAGAAGTCCCTTTAGTGCTATACCTTTTGCACTAAATTTACACTTCTAATCTGACAGTGCCAATGACGGATTGAAAACACTCTAAAATCAGCTTGATTTAAAAAAAAAGTAAGTTTCTCAAACCATTTGGGTATTGGGTGGGTACTGATTGGCTTAGTGTGTCAGCTGATGCTCTCCGCCAGTCTGCGGCACCCCAATCAGAGACAGTCTGACAGTTCCAGCTTCAAGTATTAGAGTGTAGAGAAGGAAAGAGGAATAGCTAAATGCCTCTGGCTTAACCCCTTAAGGACACATGACGTGTGTGACACGTCATGATTCCCTTTTATTCCAGAAGTTTGGTCCTTAAGGGGTTAAAGGCTTTGAATAGTTAAGATAAGCTGGTGCCAGGAACCTCCTTGCACCTTAGCAACCTTATTATGATAAAGTTGTTATGGTGTGCAGAGGTTCCCTTTAATTATAATTAAAATCAAACCTGTATTCCTAATGATTTAGTGTCCCTGTCTTTAGTTATATAAACTCCCACAGTGGTGCTTACCTCTCCACCTCCTGTAACTTCACGGAAGAGGCATGGCCTTCCTTCGGCATGGTCCAATGTAATGCTCATCACAGAGAAAGATTGGGGACCTGCATTCACAGCAAGTGCATCCAAGCTTCTTAATAGGAAAACATTCAATCAGTGCTTACCTATGGGTTTTCCGTAACAGATGAGCGAGTTTGACTGTGTGTTTAACTCTTTAATGTAAACATTGCTGTTTCTGCAAAATGTCAATTTCTTACTGTGAGTGGTTAAATTGACAGGATTACTTCACCCAGGCCAGTTCATTGAGATCAAGTGGCCTTGGGTGATCTCAGTGGTCCTTTAGCTTATTTACTTATAGAAAATGAATCTTATATTATTTTTATATTTTCTAATTGTTCTTTCAATTGGCTTTAGCAAATAAAATGTGCCATGTGCTGCCAGTTCTTGCATTATAAATTCCATAATTACCGGCGCGTAATACAGTTGTAAACAAAATTATTCAACTCCCACTGAAAATCGGGTTAATTTATATTTATTATTGGGTCAAAATGTACAGACTTTCAGCTGTTTCCAAGGAACAAATCAAACAAAAACAATTGAAATGGCTTAACACAACGAATGCTTCAAGTGGTTTCCGCAAATTCAATTGCAAATGCAACTTATGACTTCTCCAGTTTAAAAATTATTCACCCCCCTGCATAGAATCCTTCACAACAGCATGAATATGAGAAATAGGAGTTGTCTCATGCAAACCTGATGCAACTAGTCAAGGGCCCCTTTTCCCACAGTACACTCTACCCTTAAATATTGAAACCCCTGAAGTACCAAACACTACTTTTCCCTCTCCGTGGTAATCCTCTATTCCCAGTGGGTATAGTGTACCTCTTTTATTTATTTTCCCAGATTCTCTCCTTTAGCTCTCTTTTGTTAAACGCCCTACTAACCTTTCACTGTTTTGTCCCTGCCACACTCCCATCTTTCTAGAAGGCTCTTGAAAGGGACACTATAGACACAAAACATTTTTACCTGAATGAAGCAGTTTTCATGTATGGATAATGATCCTGCGATCTTACTTCTCACGTCCCTGCCATTTTAGAGTTAAATCACTTTGTTTATATAGCCCTAGTCACACTTCCCTGCCTTTCTAATCACTTCCAGAAAAGGAACCTAGGTATTCTAAGTTCCTTTATTCCACATGTTTAATCTAGAATTTAATTTCTCCTGCTCTGTTAATATCCTGCAGGAGCCTCGTGTGTATGGTTAGAGTTCATTTTGCAGAGCAGGAGATGAAAACATCTAAAGCAAGTTAATATCTGATTGAAGATAAAACTATTTTTTTCATGCAGACATTGCCACGGGAGGTGTGGCTTGCTGCTTAAACAAAAACTAAAGTGATTTAACTCAGGTATACATAAAGCAGGTGTATCCAGAGGTAAAAAGTACCGGAATAAAGTGGAGAGGCCAAGCCCCAAAAATCACAATCGCTCAAGAGTCTGACCCTGTGTTACCTTGGCACCGTGGACTAGCCACTAATGCCTACCTGAACCACTCTCCCTTCCTAGTATAGAAATAATGAAATAAAACTTAAACTATACTAGTGCATATTAGTGCTACTTGGTGAAACGTGTGAAAACAAAAAAATAGCTCGATACGCGTTTTGACGTGTCAGCACGCCGTTGTCAGGACAATATATATGCCTTAATTAGCAATTAAACATTGGCTGCTGTGTGGAAGGGTGTGTGTATACGAAGTGTATTGATTTTAGCCATGTTCTGGTTAGGGAGGTGTGTAAGGTATACACCCTTCTCTATTCATATTGTGTTTCGCCTTTACAGGGTGGGACTTAGTTCTCTGCGTGTAAATCCGGCGTGCGAGGCGTTCTTCCCTCTTAATTTCATTGGGTATTACCCACGTGGGGCGGGACTCATCTCTGTAGCTATCGGATCATGAGCCTGCCTGTCTCAAGTGGGCGGTGTGTATATATTCACACACCACCTCCAATACTGGCAGGCTGACTGACTCATTACATCACTATGATATCCAGAGGGGAGCACACCCACATGTGGCAGGCTGTGACACCTCCTCCAATACTGGCAGACTGACTGACTCATTACGTCACTATGATATCCAGACCGGAGGACACCCACATGTAGGAGTCTTTTATATCATGTATCATGTGGGTGTGTAGGAAGATCGGCACTCCCCCGGTAACTGTGGATTGGTCCATATATTCACAGAGTAGGATCGGGTCCTATCTCCTCCCACTCGATATGTAAATAGTACATGTATAGAGATAAATTATGGAGGGCTAATGCTTCTTAATTATTTTAGACTTCAAAGAGTTATTATTTAGACTTCAAAGTATAATCTGTAAGTGTGTGAAGTTGTACCTTAGGTATGTAGTTATCATGCCTTTCTTCTCAATATTTTTGAGTCCCTTGATTCTCCTGTTAACCCCATAGCTGTCGGGACAATTAGTGGTTATTGAGAGGTGCCATAAGAACACAATGCTGTCTATTTAGGTAGTATTTGTGTATCCCCTGTGTCTCCTTGAGTGAGATCAATGTGCACAGATATAATCTGTGGATTTGGAGGTATATGCGCAGTAAAAAACTGCTGTTAATATATCTAATTGCAACATTGATTTGGTGGCAACAGACTCTGGGATGAAAAACCCATAGTCTGGAGTTAACAGGCGTTGGTAGAGGTAACGGCTTATGTTAGTTCATTTCCCAGATATTTAATATTCTTGGTTTTTACATATACCCCTAATTCTAACTGTCTGATTAAAAGCAGCCTAAGTCTAGAAGAAATAAAATATTGTAAATAAACGTGTGACAGGCTAAACCGCCAGTACTTGAGAGGCAAATAGTGTAAGTGAAAAAAGTAAGTATATACATCTATTTACAATTTACTGCAGTCTTAAAAAAAAGAAAAATTTACATAGGGGGTTTTCTTCCCAAGAATCTTGTGGTAGGAGCTATAGGAAGGCTGGGAAGGAGAATCCCTCATTCAATCCCTGTGGGGAAAGGGTTTCTAATTTATAAATCCAATAGGATTCCCTCTGTCTCAGCCTTTGATCCCAGTCACCTTTGCATTGGGCTTGTGGAATGTATTCTATTCCCATAAACCTTAGTTTGTTAAGTGGAATTAATATGATGTATCTTTAGATGGCGTGAGATTGGTGTTTCTAGAGGTCTTCTTACGGAATTGACGGGCTCCCTAATCCTGAATTTAAAGGGGCGGAACGTTTTCCCAATGTATTTTATTCCGCAAGAGCAGGTTAGTAGATAAATCACTCCTTCTGTGCGACAGTTGAAGATGAAATGAACCGAGAAAGTTTCCTCCCCATTACTGTCTGCAAACTGTTTGGAGTCTTTAGCTATATGCGTGCATGCGCTACAATGTCCGCATTTATAAGTGCCTTTGGGTAAGTAGTGTTTGATGGTTCTCTCAGTGGGGCAAGATGGCTTTGTACTAAAGTATCTCTCCGATTTCTGCCCCGTTATGGTAGGGTATGAGAGTCGGGAAACACAGTCCCAGCTCTCATTCCTGGAGGGCTGCGCTTCCATGCCTTATAATTAAATAACTTTTGAGCTTTTGTACAATTTAGGAAGGGGGAACAAATGTAGGCACCAAAACCACTTCACCTATATGAAGTTGTTATGGTGAGTACATTGTTCCTTTACGGTCACAGGTGCGATTTTTCTATTGGAGAGGAGTTTGATCAAAGTAATGAAGGAGATTTTGCTGCAATTTGGCTGTTTGTGAATAGCCAAATTAGCTCAAATATACAGAGTTCTGGGATTGTAACAGCTGCAGATCAGTGGCACACTGGGACTGCACATAAAGCTGGAATAACCAAATTAGACTTTTCTGAATAACAAATGGGTTTCACATAAAAATATTATTATTCTCTTAGTAAATATATCTCTGTGTTGCATATTTGGATGTACTTGGATTGGGTGCCATGGCAACATCTCATCCTCTCTTTGCGCTAGGGAAATGCTGTGTTGTAAATAAATGATTTCATTCTCAGCAAGGGGAAACATAGATATTTTGTTTCATCCGTTAACACAAACAATACATGGTTTTGGGCTTTAGTGTTCTAACTATTTTGCTTGACCTCATAGTATTATTTCTTTGCTATATTATTAAAGTAATGACATTTCAAGTTCTGGACATGTGGCCTGCTTCCCAAGTCATAGGGAAAGCAGTTTGAAATGATTAGATCAGTGAGCTTCAGCGCACCTCATTATGTTCGTTTCCCGGCATTATACACATGCTAATGTTTTAATATAACAAAAAATGCAAAAATGTGTATGTGTGTGCATATTTGCTTATCTACATTCAGTGTGTGTATCTATGTGTGTGTGTGTGTATAAAAATATATATATGTGCTTATCTAATATTTTGTTGTATTGTACTCTCAATCGGTGTAAGGCTATATACTAGACTAGAATATCATGAAATGTATTAAATTTATTGAAATTCTGCTTGAAAGTCTTTGTGCTTCTTAAAGGAAACCTATACTCCCAAGAAATAATAGTCTTTATTTCAGAACTACAGGTTCCCTTAGTCCATTTCCATATGCATATAAAAAAGTAAGCATACTAAAACAAGCTTATTTTGTTACAAAGCCGGGACTCCTCCACTGCTGCCATCCAACATTGGGTTAATGTTGGCCACCCTCGGCAGTGCAGATTTTGGTTAAATGTACTTCCAATAATAAATACATAGTTAGCCTAACTGATATCCATCACTGTCCTATAAGTTAAAGGAGTGCTGCCTATGTATATCTGTTGAATTTTTCACATGGTATGACTTAGTGGAGGTTTATACATAGGGGCACTTAGTGCAGCACCCCACTAGTACTTACTGCCTACTGTACAATCTTTATACATAATTTCGATTTCACGGTCTGCTCTCTCCCCCTTTTTTCCTCCCTCTTCCTTCTTTCATTTTTTTTTTTTGTTGTATGTCAAGTGTTACAAAATTGGGAAGAGCTGTCTTCTATGAAATGTAAAATATGTACACGTTTTACTAATGTAATTTTTAATCAGATTTTTTTTTAATAAAGTTTGCAAAAAAAAAAATCTCTGTATTCTCACCTCATCTCTGTGCATTGTGTTGGTATCACCTTATTGTACTGGACTCTTTGCATTCTGTGGATATCTCTGTTTTAAGCTCAGCTTTCTGTATTGTACCTAGCAATGATTATGGTATGCATATCTCTATATTATACTCTGAATTTTGTATGGGTATTTATGTATTGTATGGGACTACCATTAGGAGTTGAGCACATGAGTAAGAAAACAGATCCCACAGGTCAGAAAATAGTGGCTACAGAGTTCATGGTTGTAGAGTAAATTCCGAGGGAGGAGGGGAATTTGTGACCACTTTACCAACTACCACCGGTGTAACTTATTGAAAGCTAAGCTGTCGTGTATGTACTAAAATGTAGCTTCTACTTGATCTTTAGCCAGACTAATGTTCTTACGTTCTTTCCCATCTTTCCCTCTGTTTCACTTATCAAGACTTAGTTCTCCGTTTTCTAATTTTCAATGACTTCACAATTAAGATAATTGTCAAGTGTTAGAAATGATTATTGCAGTCTTTTGCAATGAAACCTCCCTTTAATGCCTTAGCTAAACCTGATTGCAATCTTGCCAGGATGTTTCCGTAATGCCTAAATAAATAAATAAAAATAAAATCACTCTCCAAACACCTGCATCTGTGATCACGGTTTAATCTCAGATTGATGCCGTTTTCAATCCATACACTAGATTTTTCCACTCTTTTTAAAGGACCAATATAGGCACCCAGACCACCCCAGCTTAATGAGGTGGTCTGGGTGCCAGGTCCAGCTAGGATTAACACTTTTTTCTGAAAACATAGCAGTCGCTAGAGGGCTTCCGCGCTTCTCACTGTGAAACTCACAGTGAGAAGACGACAGTGTCCATAGGAAAGCATTGAGAATGATTTCCTATGGACTGGCTCAATGCGCGCGCCGGCGCTGGAGAAAGAGGTAAGTTTAACCCCTTCCTCCCCCTAGAGCCCGACGGGAGTGGGACCCTGAGGGTGGGGGCACCCTCATGGCACTATAGTGCCAGGAAAACGAGTATGTTTTCCTGGCACTATAGTGGTACTTTAATGTTTCTGTAAGATAAATACTGCTACATTGATTTGCCAAAATGGCTACCCTAAAGGGATCAACTTAGCTAGAATTGCATCCCCAATCCACATTTTCTGCAAAAGCCCAAGACCTACAGAGACCAACCAGCTCTGGTCTTTCCACTTTGACAAGTAGCTGCATTTTTAAATAGCGGTACACGATCTTGAATCAGCTACTGGGAGCATTGAGGTTCTCTGTGTCACTAAGTTGGCCACAGTGTTTTTGCTAATGAATGCAGCCATGATTAATAGTTTGATTTAAAAAAAATCAAAACACAGTGTAGCATCTTGCAATAACATATGCAAAGAGCATAATATTAGTGTGTGTATTGTCCCATTAAATTTCCAAGAGCAACTATTGCCTTCAAAACTCTGAGAAGCGTTTGTAGTCATTATAATGGAACATACCCTTTCAAATGGGTTTATTTTTAGAGTGCGCAAAACTATTTTTTGTTGTTTTGTTTGCCAGATACACATCCTGCGTTAGTCCTGTAAAATAACAAGCACTTTTTTCGAGAACAAAACTGGTAAATGATTTAATATTCCCTGTATTTACAGAGCAGTCGGTATATTGTGTGTGTGTGTGTTTGTGTCTGTGTGTTTGTGTTTGATCTGTCGTCTTAAAAAAAAAAAAAAAGAAAAGCAAAGTAGGTTAAATTTTCACAGTTTAGGAGGTATACTTTAAAAATGTAACCAACTGCTTCACTCTTTGCCCTAGAATTAAAACCGGATCCCTTCTTACAAAGTTTTCATTTAGTTTTTTTTGGGGGGGGGGTATTTTTTGGTGTGGCCTCTCCCTTATTTTTATTTATTTATTTTTGTTTTGTCTCTAGGGATTTCTGAGCTATAAATAGCTCAACCATACTCACCAGTCTTCCCTGCCAGTCATCTTTGATGTAGATAGGCAGGTAACAGTGCAGGCTGCACATAGGCTTACACTAAAGAAATTTGCACACAACACTGCTAAAGTGCTCTGTGCATGTTCCAAGCGTCCAGACCGTCTTGTGTTTTGAAATCTGCTGGCAGGCCTCCAGGACTTATTTTTACTGGGACAGTGCCCCAAAATGTGGGACTTTCTCTGCAAATTCCAGACTGGCACCCATGGCTAACCCTCTATAAAAATCATTACCTCACTCGGGGTTCAACATTTCCACTTGTCCACTAGCCACTAATGAGTGAAAATTCACCCCCGCTTAATATGCCATGGACCCTCCAGGCTTGCAGTGGCAACTAACTAACTTATAGGCCTGTCTAATAGTGTAGGACTTGACATTTTAACTCTTGGCAGAACAATAACAAAATTAACACATTCTACTTAGTAGTTTTTAAGCGTTAAGATTGTTTGAAAAATTCCCCAATGCAACCAGCAAAATACATAAAGTCATGATAGGACACATTCTTATAGCAGCAACGTCCATCATACCTTGCTACTGGAAGTCCGTAACTATACCATGAAGAAGGTATTACAACTATTACTTTATTACAAAAGATATGAATTAGCGTTAAGGTAACCTTTACTTCAGACGGTTAAATTATTAGGTTTCATTGGCATAATTGGGATAATGACGTAAGAAAAAAAGTTTTCCTGTAGACAATTCCACATGCCCTGCAACATGCAGGTGACTACTAAGGCTCATTTATGGTTCAATTATACTATGTATTTTATTTTATGTTTAAATTTGATAATTTAATTTCATATATTTATGGATGGAAACCCATTCATTATTTTTCTTTCTCCTTTCTTTTTACTCATACTTACATTGTTTAGCAATGTTATATTTCTGTTTAAAATTGATTTGAAATATGTTTTTGTTGTTTTGTTTTTTTTTTTACAAAACTTGCTCAATAAAAATAATTTGAAAATAAACATAAAAACATAGAATGTGACGGCAGATAAGAACCAATCGGCCCATCTAGTCTGCCCAATTTTCTAAATACTTTCATTAGTCTCTGGCCTTATCTTATAGTTAGGATAGCCTTATGCCTATCCCATGCATGCTTAAACTCCTTTACAGTGTTAATCTTTACCACTTCAGCTGGAAGGCTATTCCATGCATCCACTACCCTCTCAGTAAAGTAATACTTCCTGAAATTATTTTTAAACCTTTGCCCCTCTAATTTAAGACTATGTCCTCTTGTTGTGGTAGTTTTTCTTCTTTTAAGAAGTAGGTTCTATACAGGAAATAACTGTTAGATGTAGAGAGGGAATCACAAATATTCCCACAGGTTGCATTGAAATTTTTATTAAAGTTTAAAGGTTAAGGTATAATATTTGGAATAGTTGGAATTACCAAACGCCTTTTTCATAGATCATAAACCTTGCAGCGGTAGATATTTTGAAGACCTTTGCAGATGACAAAATATCAATGTCCTATTAATCTCATGATTACCATAATAAATGTAAAATCATAAAATGTCATGGACACAAGTATGTTGTAAATAACAACTCATCAGACAGCTCACCATTGCTGGTTGTCAGCTGAAGAATAAGACAATTGCCATCTAACTTAATAATTCCCCAGAGAGGGCTTTATATTGTTGTCAATTATCATCAGTTCTTTTAGATTCAAATGTAGCATTTATTTTAATTTCAAGGCTAATGTCATAAATGATGTGTATGTATTTTGTAGGAGAGCCAGTATGTTTCCATTAGTCACAAACAAGAACAGAGTGAAGTACTTAGAATTCACATTCTACCAGGATGTCACAGGACATTTTTGTGAGTTAAATTATTTTTATGACTTAAAGAGCATGCAAAATCAAACCTTTAAGAATTAGTCGTTGATCACATTGAGATATAGCCTTTTATTTATGGACTGCCTTGCAAACGATTTAATCTTGAATATAGCTTAACAATGGGACGACAGTCAGTGGTGTATTTTGGTTTTGTGCTGCCCTAGTAAATCTGGGCACCTCCCTAATCTAAATTTGCCCCACCCCTTCCGTTCAGGGCTACACCTCTTCCTGTTTAAGAAGACACCCTTTCCTCTTCAGACTCAACCTTTTCCTACTCCTTTTATAGGGATAGTATAGATACTAAAGTGCCAGGAAAACAAAGCTATAGTTAAAACCCCTTCAGTCACTTACCTGACCTCTTCAGTGCATTTCCTGTCAGTCCGGCCGGCAGCCGGGTACAGGAAACAGAAGCTCCTGTACTGAGGTCCGCACCACCCAGCCACGCTACATTGAGTGACTGGCAGGAGGGAGCGCTGTGCCAAATCTGGCGCCCTCCATACCGGTGCGCCCTAAGCGACTGCCTAAGTCACCTATAGGACGTGCCGGCCCTGGGCATGGATCTGCCCTGGGGTCCAATGGGGCTGCTCGGGGGCATACGGCTGTGTTCGAATATGAGGCAGCGAGGGAGCTGTGATCACCCTGCTCTGCTCCCTTGCACCTCGCAGACTGTCTACTGATGCCGGGAGCCGGAATGACGTGATATTCTGGCTCCCGTGGCATCAGCAAACGGCGCGTGAGGGAGCAGAGCAGGGATATCATAGCTCCCTCGCCGCCTCTCATTCACACACAGCCACCCAGCTACCAGGGAAGCCAAAGTGGGAAGCCAAATGCCTAGTTTGCCTTGGGCTAAATACACCAGTGACGACAGTTGGAAAAATATGTCGGTTAGAGGTTTATTGGCCCTGCTAAATTAAACTTATGTTGTATGTAAAATGCCAGAACCATGTTCACAGGAATTTTTTTTATTATTATTATTCTCATTTAAAACAGCATCATGATTAGTACATGTCATCGTTGTAACGGATCGCCTGGCACCCCGACTGGGTACCTCCGTTAAAGGATGCTCCTAGCGCTCCTGAGGACTTCAAGCACTGCAGCAGACACCACAACCACCGAATCTGAGAAGCATAGGAATCCTCTCTAGCATATGAATGCTGTATACAGCCGAATAGGAAAAACCATGCGAATAGGTTTACACTCCTAGCAGTCAAACTAGAACAGCATACAATAAATCCTCTCCCAATAATGAGACGACACTTCACTTTGAGGGTTAAACAGGAACTCCTAGATTTATTCACACACTGTCTTATAAAGGATTCTCCCATGCAAGGGAGGGATTTACAATACACCAATCACACAATGGTTACATCCCACAGATTCCCTCCCCTTAGCCTGGGAGGTAATCCAATTATACATACAGTTTAAAACATTATTTTTACCCAACTTTCATAACTCTAAAACCATACATCCAATTCACATAAAAATTACATATTCACAATCAATCCATTCAGGTGAACAACATATCAAAAAATGGCATGAATCAGACCAGGGGTTCAGAAGTTAGTAAAATATATTTTAAAACCCTCTGCCAGCATGGCTTTCAGGCCCAGACCAGTTTCAGAGTCTTCTATTCTGGAGATAATTGAGAAGTAATTCAATTATCTCCCAGGACACAGACAAGACTCCATTATGCACATGGTGAGCACAAAGCAATAAAATACTATAAAATACACAAAGTCACATTTTATACATAAAACACAGACATGTCACATATCCCCAGATAGCTGGGATCTGAGCGCACAAAACTACCAAATAGCGCTCAGATCCTATTCACACAGTTCAATTGCCATGGAGCCGAAGTCTTTAACTACACAAATGGGCTCCATGGCATGGCTATCTGGGTTAACACATTCACATAAAGTCGGGTCCATAGTCCAAAGGCAAGAGGCGGGCAAGCAGCCCCCTCCAAGGACACGTGGTGAGGTCGGTTTCGCCACAGTCGTCATCAACATTTCTTAGATTTCATTCTGAATTTTTAAAAAATAAACACTACATTATTTAATTTGTATATCCTATTTTTGTAAACTCCAGCTATCCGAAGGCAAATAAAAATGACATACTGTTCTGTGTGGGTCTATAAAAGCGTACTTTGAGTCCAGGTATGCCCAGGTTTAAAAAGTAAAGGTTCTGTTCCAGTACTCCACACACAAGCTAACATTAATGGAACAGGTGAGGCATTAGACAGTTGGGTAAAAGTTGTAGCAAGTATGCAGGCCCCCAGCCTTTGGCTGGTGGAGAACTATAGCATGAACCAATAGCAACATTTTATCTGAAAATGAAGTGTTTACATTAAAAAGGCAGGCAAGAACATGTTATAAACACCAGAGCAACCACATTAGGCTGTAGTTGTTCTGGTGACTATATTGTCCGTTAACGTTTGTAAAATATTTGAATGGTAAATTGTAATTTGTGGCGAATGAAGAATAGTTTTGTTTTTTGTTATGTATACCCTATTAGGGTATCTGCCTCTCCAACTCTGCACCTTAATCCATTGCTTTAATTAAATTGTTGTTTATCACAGATACTCAAACGACTTTATCATGCATCCTGATGTTTTCGTGATTTTTTGTTCCATTGCTTTTGCTAGTTGAACAGGTGTTTGTTAGTCCAAGATAAAATGTGCATAATAGGTTCTGGTCAAGGGGATTGGGAAAATATCTACAGTCTACACAGCTTCATTATACAGTTACAGCAAATAATGAATTAAATACAAAACATGAAGGCAGCCAGGATTTATGATAATGGAAAAAAAATTACATCCTTTTTTACTGTAGAATATTAAAAAAAAGAAAAAACAATCTCGTCCAGTCTGTGCAGTGAAGGAAAAACATTGCTCACGTTTGTTTGTCATTTTAAGACAAGTATGGCTATATTGCTTGTGAAAACAAGAAAGAGACAACACTGCTGTTTAGTGTTATCAATAAAAACAAGTATTTTAAATTGTTGCACAAATGTAAAATATTATTTAGTTCCATCTATCCACTGAAACAATAGTATAGTGCTTAAACAAAAATGTGTTACTAATGCTATAGCAACATTCAGTTCAGATGTTGTGGATTACACCTCCCACAATGCTCTTACAACCATAATGTTGATTGTATCAGGGGAGATGTAACGCACAACATCTGGAGTGTGGAAGGTTGAGTACCACTGCGCTATAGATAGTCTCCTACATAATATATAGATTCTGCCCACCTCCATGCATCCACTACCCTCTCAGTAAAGGAATACTTCCTGATATTATTTTTAAACCTTTGTCCCTCTAATTTAAGACTATGTCCTCTTGTTGTGGTAGTTTTTCTTCTTTTAAATATAGTCTCCTCCTTTACTGTGTTGATTCCCTTTATGTATTTAAATGTTTCTATCAAATTCCCCCTGTCTCGTCTTTCCTCCAAGCTATACATGTTAAGTTCCTTTAACCTTTCCTGGTAAGTTTTATCCTGCAATCCATGAACCAGTTTAGTAGCCCTTCTCTGAACTCTCTCTCTAAAGTATCAATATCTTTCTGGAGATACGGTCTCCAGTACTGCGCACAATACTCCAAGTGAGGTCTCACCAGTGTTCTGTACAATGGCATGAGCACTTCTCTCTTTCTACTGCTAATACCTCTCCCTATACAACTAAGCATTCTGCTAGCATTTCCTGCTGCTCGATTACATTGTCTGACTACCTTTAAGTAATCAGAAATAATTACCCCTAAATCCCTTTCCTCAGATGTTGAGGTTAGGACTCTTTCAAATATTGTGTACTCTGCCCTTGGGTTTTTACATCCAAGATGCATTATCTTGCACTTATCCACATTAAATGTCAGTTGCCACAACTTTGACCATTTTTCTAGTTTACCTAAATCATTTGCCATTTGGCTTATCTCTCCTGGAACATCAACCCTGTTACATATCTTAGTATCATCAGCAAAAAAGACTTCCCTTACCATCAAGGCCTTCTGCAATATCACTAATAAAAACATTAAAGAGAATGGGTCCAAGTACAGATCCCTGGGGTACCCCACTGGTGACAAGCCCATGCTTCGAATATACTCCACTACAACCCTCTGTTGCCTGTCACGCAGCCATTGCCTTAACCATTCAACAATATTGGAATCCTAACTTAAAGATTGCAGTTTATTGATCAGCCTTCTATGTACAACAGTGTCAAAAGCCTTACTGAATTTATGAATCTTTTTATTGGTGGATAATAAAATATATATCCTCCATAAATAGATCAGCTTAACAAGGTTATTTATTAAAATAAAAACAATCAGGAATTTAAAATGAACTCAATGTAAATTTTAAGTTTAAGACAAAAATTGTTGAATTGGAAACATTCTCCAAGTTACCGATTCCAATTCCAATTCAGCTATTTCGGTCCAAAATTTAAATTTCACTTTAAATTCATGGAAAGTCTCAATTGTATAAATAATAGCCCCGTACATTCCATTTTGGGAAGAGAACCGAAAGTTATCCATATAATCAATAAATCAGTATACATCAAATAACATTTAAGATTTTGTGCACATCATTTGAGATCATTTAACAAAATCCACAGCAATGGAACGGAGGAATCTCTCTTAATATTATGCTTTTGTTTGTGTTTTTTGAAAGTCAAACAGTACTGTCATGTCACTTGATTTAGTGGATTCCAAAAATAAAGAAAAAAGAATCCCCATTCTTTGTGATCGTTTGGGAATTTAGAAAGATTTACATATCTAGTTCGCCTAACTGAAACGCTTTTCCCTAATATATCATTTGTAGGATTCCCTTGTCGAAGTCTTTCTGGCTTCCAAAGGCAGCAAGCGACTCCGTTTAATGCCTTTCATTTTAAACTTGGCTTCTGTTATTGTGGATCTGTGATTTTCTTCCAGAATACTGCCTTGTTCTATAGAAAGAGAGCTTATATGTAACACATGGGATTTTATTTCACACAAGTGATTATTTTTTTTTTCAAGTAGAAAGCTTTCTGCAAGGTCTGCACCTGCTCTGCCAACAAGGAGTAAATGTGTTCTTCGGGATATTTGGCAACCCTAAGCTTAAACCTTCCCAGTGCTGATTGGCTTGTTTTTTGAGTGGGTTTCTTTATCGCACAGTAACCAACTGATCCTCTCCTTCTGTTCTCTTATCTTGCCAGATTACGCGAGGAAGAGTGCAATTAACATATTTCCCTGAATATAATGTCTGTAGAAATCTTATAAGGGCTCATATTTACGGAGTAGTGTTCTTTGGTGGGGTGGGGGTTCTGTGGCATATGTCATTATTTGGGAAACTGACAGAATATTGGAACTACATAGCAGAATGTTGGAACTGATATCATGACCACAGTCATCACAATTTAGCAAAGATGTCAATTTAAAAAAATAAAATCAAAATTGCAATCCATCTACCAATGTGCATGCTCCTTATTGCAGTGGAAAAAAGGGGCCATGAGAAATGTCATACAAAACATATTGGATACCAAGGTTTTTTACGACTACCTGAGAGAATATGGGCCGTATTTATGAAGAATTGCAGTTGCAAACAGCTAAATGATACATGTTATGTTGCAGGAGTGCCAAAAAGATAAATCCCCATAAAATTACAGTCATGATGTTCTGTCAGTGTTAAAGCGGCACTGTCATGCCGAATTCCGTTTTTTTTTTAACCCCCCTCCCGCCTCAACTACATCCAATCGACCCCCTAGTCATCCCCAAATGCCCCTATGCCCCCCACATTACCTATTTTTTATTCTTTATTTTCTGCCCGATCTTTATTCAGGGCGCCGCCATCTTTGTGTGGGTAGGTGAAGTCCCTGTGGGACACATCATCTGCCCACACTAGATAGCCCTGAGATTCCCGCACATGCCCAGTGAAACACCTGGACATGCGAACGGGAATTTCACCTATTCATTCATTCATCAGACAGACGAATGAATGAATAGAAAAAATCAGACGAACAAACTAACACTGTGTATCAGTGTTAGTTTGTTCGTTCAGTTTATTACAAGGAGGGAGCTACCGGCGTGCAGATCCCTCCTTGTAATATGTAACTATAGAAGCGGCAGGGAGCAGAGCTCCCCACCACTTCATAAGCCCCCCCGGTCCCCCCCTCACTCTATGGGGGTCAATATGACCCCCATAATAGCACAAGGGAGATTAAAATCTCCCCAATGCCCCTACTCGCTATATCGCGAGTAGGGGCATGTCCACTAAACAGTGAGCAGCCTGTGGCTGCTCACTGTAAAAAAAAAAAAAAAAAAAAAAAAAGAAAGGGTAATAAGGGGGGGACGGGGGGCCTACTGTCCTCCCCCGCCGGCCCCCACCCCATGGCGGCGGGTGGGGGCCATAATGGGAATGAGGGGGGACCTACTGTCCTCCCCTCAGGCCCCCACCCCTGGGCGGCGGGTGGGGGCCATAATAGTAATAAGGGGGGGGGGACCTACTGTCCTCCACCCCCCGGCCCCCACCCCTGGGCGGCGGGTGGGGGCCATAATAGTAATGGGGGGGGGGGGACCTACTGTCCTCCACCCCCCGGCCCCCACCCCTGGGCGGCGGGTGGGGGCCATAATAGTAATAAGGGGGGGGACCTACTGTCCTCCAGCCCCCGGCCCCCACCCCTGGGCGGCGGGTGGGGGCCCTAATGGAAAAAAGGGGGGGGGGGACCTACTGTCCTCCCCCCCGGCCCCCACCCCTGGGCGGCGGGTGGGGGCCATAATAGTAATAAGTTCTTTGGAATTTTCCCACGCTTGTAAAATGTCACAGAGCACTGTGATTGGATGGCTTGAAATCCATCCAATCACAGTGCTCTGTGTCATTTTACAAGCGTGGGAAAGTTCTTTGGAATTTTCCCACGCTTGTAAAATGACACAGAGCACTCTGATTGGCTTAAACCCACCAATCAGAGTGTTCTTAGGCTAATTGCAGGGCGGGGCAAGGCTTTATAAGCCTTGCCCCGCCCTGCGGAGCTCAGTCTGCGCGGAGCCCTCCATGGGTGAAGATGGATTATTTTTTTGTGCGCTCGGGTTTTTTCTTTTTCGTCGGGTTTTTTTTTTTGCGCTCAGGTTTTTTATTTTATTTTTAGTTCGACGGCTATGATGGTTTTTTATTTGGCCTTTTTTGGGGCTGAAAAATGAAGATTTTAGAAAAAAGAAGACGTCGAATGGTAAGTTTAATTTTACTTTACAGGTTAGCAATTTTATTCCCCCCTCACTATTTTTTAGGGTGAGGGGGGTAGGTAGGGGCATTTTTTTATTTGGGTGGGGGGTGGGTGACTAGGGGCTTGGGCACCCCTAGTCACCTTGATGGGGGGAGGGGGGGGGAATTTACTTAGTGCCCCCACCCGCCGCCCAGGGGTGGGGGCGGGGGGAGGACAGTAGGTCCCCCCCCCATTATCGTTATGGCCCCCACCCGCCGCCCAGGGGTGGGGGCCGGGGGGGGGAGGACAGTAGATCCCCCCCCCCCCCTTATTACTATTATGGCCCCCACCCGCCGCCCAGGGGTGGGGGCCGGGGGGGAGGACAGTAGGTCCCCCCCCCTTTTTTCCATTAGGGCCCCCACCCGCCGCCCAGGGGTGGGGGCCGGGGGCTGGAGGACAGTAGGTCCCCCCCCCTTATTACTATTATGGCCCCCACCCGCCGCCCAGGGGTGGGGGCCGGGGGGGGGAGGACAGTAGGTCCCCCCCCCCCTATTACTATTATGGCCCCCACCCGCCGCCCAGGGGTGGGGGCCGGGGGGTGGAGGACAGTAGGTCCCCCCCCCTTATTACTATTATGGCCCCCACCCGCCGCCCAGGGGTGGGGGCCGGGGGGGAGGACAGTAGGTCCCCCCCCCCTTTATTACTATTATGGCCCCCACCCGCCGGCCAGGGGTGGGGGCCGGGGGGGAGGACAGTAGGTCCCCCCCCCCTACTACTATTATGGCCCCCACCCGCCGCCCAGGGGTGGGGGCCGGGGGGAGGACAGTAGGTCCCCCCCCTCATTATCTTTATGGCCCCCACCCACCGCTCAGGGGTGGGGGCCGGGGGGGGGGACAATAGGTCTCCCTCCCTTATTTTACTTTACGGCCCCCACCCGTCATTTAGGGGTGGGGGGCAATATTTTTTTTCTACAGTGAGCAGCCACAGGCTGCTCACTGCTTACTAGACATGCCCCTACTCGCGGTATAGCGAGTAGGGGCATATTATTTACTAATACCAAGTCATTTTTACTTGGTGTTAGTAAATTTGGCTGAAAGACCAATTTAGGTCTTTCAGCCTTTTAGTAGATAGCTCCCTGATACCGTGGGAATTAGGGAGTTATCTACTAAGCGGCTGCAAGATGCAGCCACAGCAATGAATAGGATCGGAGTTTCATTCATTTGGATGAAATTCCGATCCGAACAAAGTACCGAATTGCATCCTAACACCAATGGAGAAACAGTGCTCATTCTGTTAGGATGCAATTCGGCAGTTTTGCCGGCGTTCTGTCTAAGTGACAGGACTTTCGGCAATACTGACAGGAAGTATTGTGGGAACTGGGAGGAAAGCTAGGGATCATGGGAAAATTGCTCTGACCAGCGGAAATGAAGCACACTTTGCCAGTGGTGTATCCTGGTTTTGTGCTGCCCTAGGCAGGACAAAACTCAGGCGCCCCCCTCCCGCCCACGCCACCCCCACCCAACCCTCTCCCCCCCCCCGCCCGCGCCACCCCCACCCAACCCTTCCCCCGTCCCACCTTCTAAATACACACACACACATTCACTGACAAATACGCATACACTAGGTAACAGAAACACACACACACACTAACACACACACTCACTAGCAGATACACACACTCACATTAACAGACACACACACTTACAGACACACACACACACTGACACACACACACACACACTGACACACACACACACACACTGACACACACACACACACACACACACACAGACCCACACACTAACAGACACACACACACACACTAACAGACACACACACACACTAACAGACATACACACACACTAACAAACACACACACAGACATACACACTAACAGACACACACAGACATACACACACACTAACAGACACACACACACTTACAGACATACACACACACTAACAAACACACACACACAGACACACTAACAGACATACACAGACATACAAACACACTCACTCACTCACATATTTAATAAATTTTTTATTTTTTTTTTAAATTTAACCCCCCCAGCCTCCTTACCTTTGGGAATGCTGGGGGGGTATCTGTCTCCCTGGTGGTCCAGTGGCTGCTGGGCAGTGCGGGTTGCTGGGCGGGCGGCGAGGGAGCACTTCCTCTGAGCTGTCTGCTCAGCTCCCTCGCGCGCCGCAGAGTGAGGCTGGGAGGCGGAGCCGGAATATGACGTCATATTCCGGCTCCCAGCCTCACTCTGCGGCGCGCGAGGGAGCTGAGCTCATTAACTGTGCACAAGAATGCAGTTAATGAATACAAATATATACACTGTACATTTGGATGGCGCATATTCCAAGCAATGGTAGATAAGAGAGAAAAAAAATGAAAGTATACTATATTTAGTCCCGTTATTTAACCACGTAAACGTCAAGTAAAATGCAGTTAAAAGGAACACTCTAATGTTAGGAATACTAAAATATATTCCTAGCATTAGAGCGATATAAGGGCAAGTTAAATAACCAGACCACCCAAATAATTTGAGATAAGCTTTCAAACTTGCCTTATTTCCCCCAATATGCCAGTCTGGTCGTGATCCCCCAGCATCCGTGGGCTAATGGCAGTATGAACTCTTTTTTAAGAGTTCCAGGGTTTTAATACATATGTACCAAAAACAACTTCTCAGGGTTTTAACATATATGTACCAAAAACAAGTTGTTGGCTAAACAAAGCAAGTTGCAACCTTTAACTCTATCAAGAGGTGACTTTTCAAACCAATAATGTGGTCAGTGATGCTCTCAGACAATCGTTAATCGGAATCTAACATCAGGCAAATGCTCACTACACCCATTCATGCTGTAATTTAATTATACTTAATCCATTCTTTATTTTCTGTACAGTAAACTCCCTAGACATAATTCCCTAGAACTTTCAACTACCATTAACTAAATATAGAGGCGACAAAATATAGCAATGTTTACAATTTGCACACCCAGTATAGGGAATAATTTACTAAACTGTTGGTGGTTAACCAACACATTCAGCAAAACGTGAGTTACCATCCAACCGACAATTCTTACCAAATTATTGAGTGAGATCATGCCGGCTACAACAATTATAATGAGAATCTCATCTTAACATATTACAGTAGCATTTAATAAATATTTTGATGCATGTGATTATTATTATTATTTTATTATTTATATAGCGCCATCAGACTCCCTAGCGCTGTACAATGTATGTTACTAGTTCCAAAAGCACATATTTAAATATATTTTAACTGACTCTCTAAATGCAGTGATAACATTTAATAAATCTTAAGGGGTTAATATTATGCTTTTGTTTGTGTTTTTTTCAAAGACAAACAGTACTGTCATGTCACTTGTCGATTCCAAAAATAAAATAAAAAAGAATTCCCATTCTTTGTGATTGTTTGGGAATTTAGAAATGCAGTGATAGCATTTAATAAATCACATAAGTAGTGAGTAAAAAGATCTAACAATATATAATAAACAATAGATACAAGTTCAAGCGAAATATTACAGAAATCTAGTTACAAATTGATTAAAAACCAAAAATGTAAAACAAAAAAAATATTTTGATTGGCTTTTACAGCAATGTCAAATTTATTTAAGATAATTCTAGTAGATCTCTTGACTCTGAGAACTGAGAGATGGATTTTTGCCAGTTCCCAATGTGGATACATGATAGAGACATAATCTAGGACTCTCCATCCCTGCCTTTTATATCACGAGGGATAGACATGTCATTTACCACAACTAGAAGCATGAAGGTTAGCTCAGTTTTGGCTATACGTATGGGAGGTATCTGACCCTGTGTCCGGTGTGTTTGTGTCTTTATTGTTAAAAAAAAGGAATTTTGTTTGACAGCGTGGTTATTTTGAATTTACATATGCCACAACATTTGGAATATATCCAAAGTTAGGCACATTCAACAGAGTTGGAAAAATAGCTGCAATTGAGCGTTTCTGACTCTTTTATTGTATAATAAATGTTAGTTTGATTCACCTGAGAACATTATTCCAATCAAGAAACACCCATTTCAGCATTCTGGAATGCCGATATAGAAAATAAAATTGTATGTAATCTATTTACTAGCACCACGCACATTTGTTTCAGTACATATCACATTAGAGATGTCCCGAACAGTTCGCCGGGAACTATTCGCCGGCGAACATAGCTTGTTCGCGGTCGCTGCAGCGGGCGAACATATGCGATGTTCGGTCCGCCCCCTATTTGTCATGGAGGTGGGAGGGTCTGCTGCTGATTGGCTGGAATGTGTCTGCTGACTGTGAGGTACAGGGTCAAAGTTTACTCAATGATGATGAATAGGGGGCGGACCGAACATCGCATATGTTCGCCCGCCGCGGCGACCGCGAACAAGCTATGTTCGCTGGCGAATAGTTCCCGGTGAACTGTTCGGGGCATCTCTAATCAACATATGTATTTGACATATTAAAAGTATATGCTAAATGTATCGCATAGTCTAAAAACCTTGATGACTATGTATAGGATCTTGGAGAGGAGCTGTGGTAAAACAAATAGTAGAATATTGTCTAAACTGCATTACACATTTAAATTGTCCTGAGGGGAGACACCAGTGTGCGCACTGCATAATTTACAATATTGTAAGAAATTAAAGGATTATATAATCTTTTCATATGCACCTTCATTTTTCATTTTCTGTCCTTACAGAACATACTATTTTGTGTGGGTTTTTAGTTTTTTTATTGCTGTTAACATAATTATTTTAAATAAATTACTTTTCCCAGTTTTGAAATTGATCATTTGGGAAACATTTGTCATTTATATTATGGACTTTGGAAAGGAAAGAGCAATCTTTCTCTAAAAACAGAAATTCTCAATTACATTCCTAAGCACTTCAAAAACCAAAAGGGCCTACGTTATTATTAGATTGGTAAACGCTTTCGAGCAGGGTCTTCATCAACCTATGGTTCCTGTAACAATTTGTAATTGTATAATTTATTATTACATTTCCCCCTTTATAATGTTGTAAAGTGCTATTGTAAGCACTATATAAATGGTAATAATAATGGTTATACTTATGAAGAAAGTTTCTAAAAATTAAAAAAAAGGAAAATGTGATGATGGTAGGATCACACCCTATTTTGAATGCATATTACATAGATAATGCATTAAACAAAAATGCAAAAGTAAAACAATCTGACATTTTCAAAAATATAAAATATACTCGCCTTTTACTCAATATTGATTGACTGCAGATGCACAGTTTAGCTCCTTTGCCTGCAGCTTCAGGAAGAATCCTCACTTATCAGTTCCGTAAACTCACTTTGTAAACTGAGAACGGCCACACTGTGATTGTTTCTACCATGGAAAAGTCTAAATTCAGACATCCAGTAGGGACATAGGAGAGAGTTAGAGTTGGGATGGTCAAATCCCAGATGAATAGTCACAATATGTTTGCCAAGTTTGAATAGTTTGTAGACCATTCATAAAAGCCACTGGCCCACATGGGCCAGTTGCTTTTATTTAGAAAACTGGGCAGACTAGATGGGCCGAATGGTTCTTATCTGCCGTCACATTCTGTGTTTCTATGACTGATTAGAGTAGGGGTAACATCACTGCCTTAGAATTGGGAAACTCAGGTTTAAATCCTGGTCAGACCACCTCACTAGTTAGTGTCCTTTGGGAAGACACCTATTATTATACTAATATATTTACTCAAATCTAATGCACATTCAAAGTTTAAAACCTGGAAGCCAAAAATGTTTTCGCTACTATACAACATATCGATCGATTAGCGAGGACTGGGGCAAAAGTCGCCCATGCAAAATCCACCGGGGAGAAATTGGCATTCGCATTGCAACAAAGATGCGAGGTACAGCTTTACTGTACACAGAAACCAAGTCTTGCATTTCTGTTGCAGCGATTAGAGTTTTGCCAGGCAGATTTCGCCCTGGTGATTTCGCTTTGTATGCATGTCGTATCTAATGCACCGTTTATACTCTAATCCAATGCGCCCTTGAATCTAATGCACATTTACATGTTTGAGACTTTATTTTGCCAATAGTGATGTACCGAACTGTCCGCTGGCGAACAGTTCCCGGCGAACTTAGCGTGTTCGCGTTCGCCGCGGCGGGCGGACACATGCGCAGTTCGATCCGCCCCCTATTCGTCATCATTGGGCAAACTTTGACCCTGTGCCTCTCGGTCAGCAGACACATTACAGCCAATCAGCAGCACTCCCTCCCTTCCACACCCTCCAACCTCCCTCCCAGCATCCATTTTCGATTCATTCGGAAGATGCATGCTTAGTGAGAGGAGGGAAAGTTTAGCTGCTGCTGATTACATAGGGAAATTGATAGCTAGGCTAGGGTATTCAGTGTCCACTACAATCCTGAAGGACTCATCTGATCTCTGCTGTAAGGACAGCACCCCAAAAAGCCCTTTTAGGGCTATAACATCAGGCTGCTTTTTTTTTTTTTTTTTTTTTTCCTGTGTAATGTAATTGCAGGTGCCTGCCTGACAGCTTCTGTGTGAGGTTCACATTGGATACTGTGCCTATTTGCCCAGTGCCACCACTCATATCTGTTTTAACAATAGGTTAAGCTTTACATTTAAAATAAATATTTTTTTTTCACTGTAATAGAAGAGCAGTTGCCTGCCTGCCAGCTTCTGTGTGAGGTTCACATTGGATACTGTGCCTATTTGCCCAGTGCCACCACTCATATCTGTTTTAACAATAGGTTAAGCTTTACATTTAAAATAAATATTTTTTTTCACTGTAATAGAAGAGCAGTTGCCTGCCTGCCAGCTTCTGTGTGAGGTTCACATTGGATACTGTGCCTATTTGCCCAGTGCCACCACTCATATCTGTTTTAACAATAGGTTAAGCTTTACATTTAAAATAAATATTTTTTTTTCACTGTAATAGAAGAGCAGTTGCCTGCCTGCCTGCCAGCTTCTGTGTGAGGTTCACATTGGATACTGTGCCTATTTGCCCAGTGCCACCACTCATATCTGTTTTAACAATAGGTTAAGCTTTACATTTAAAATAAATATTTTTTTTTTCACTGTAATAGAAGAGCAGTTAGTTGTCTGCAAGCGTCTGTGTTTCAGGCCTACTTCAGCGTGTGCTCTGCAGACCTGTGCCAGCGTGCTTTGACAGTTGCCAATCATATCTGGTGTCTCTATAGCGTGCTTTTACAACCAAAATTTTGTTTCCACTGTAATAGAAGAGCAGTTGCCTGCCTGCCAGCTTCTGTGTGAGGTTCACATTGGATACTGTGCCTATTTGCTCAGTGCCACCACTCATATCTGTTTTAACAATTGGTTAAGCTTTAGATTTAAAAGAAATAATTTTTTTTCACTGTAATAGAAGAGCAGTTAGTTGTCTGCAAGCGTCTGTGTTTCAGGCCTACTTCAGCGTGTGCTCTGCAGACCTGTGCCAGCGTGCTTTGACAGTTGCCAATCATATCTGGTGTCTCTATAGCGTGCTTTTACAACCAAAATTTTGTTTCCACGGTAATAGAAGAGCAGTTGCCTGCCTGCCTGCCAGCTTCTGTGTGAGGTTCACATTGGATACTGTGCCTATTTTCCCAGTGCCACCACTCATATCTGTTTTAACAATTGGTTAAGCTTTCGATTTAAAAGAAATAATTTTTTTTCACTGTAATAGAAGAGCAGTTAGTTGTCTGCAAGCGTCTGTGTTTCAGGCCTACTTCAGCGTGTGCTCTGCAGACCTGTGCCAGCGTGCTTTGACAGTTGCCAATCATATCTGGTGTCTCTTTAGCGTGCTTTTACAACCAAAATTTTGTTTCCACTGTAATAGAAGAGCAGTTGCCTGCCTGCCAGCTTCTGTGTGAGGTTCACATTGGATACTGTGCCTATTTGCTCAGTGCCACCACTCATATCTGTTTTAACAATTGGTTAAGCTTTAGATTTAAAAGAAATAATTTTTTTTCACTGTAATAGAAGAGCAGTTAGTTGTCTGCAAGCGTCTGTGTTTCAGGCCTACTTCAGCGTGTGCTCTGCAGACCTGTGCCAGCGTGCTTTGACAGTTGCCAATCATATCTGGTGTCTCTATAGCGTGCTTTTACAACCAAAATTTTGTTTCCACTGTAATAGAAGAGCAGTTGCCTGCCTGCCAGCTTCTGTGTGAGGTTCACATTGGATACTGTGCCTATTTGCCCAGTGCCACAACTCATATCTGTTTTAACAATTGGTTAAGCTTTAGATTTAAAAGAAATAATTTTTTTTCACTGTAATAGAAGAGCAGTTAGTTGTCTGCAAGCGTCTGTGTTTCAGGCCTACTTCAGCGTGTGCTCTGCAGACCTGTGCCAGCGTGCTTTGACAGTTGCCAATCATATCTGGTGTCTCTTTAGCGTGCTTTTACAACCAAAATTTTGTTTCCACTGTAATAGAAGAGCAGTTGCCTGCCTGCCAGCTTCTGTGTGAGGTTCACATTGGATACTGTGCCTATTTTCCCAGTGCCACCACTCATATCTGTTTTAACAATTGGTTAAGCTTTCGATTTAAAAGAAATAATTTTTTTTCACTGTAATAGAAGAGCAGTTAGTTGTCTGCAAGCGTCTGTGTTTCAGGCCTACTTCAGCGTGTGCTCTGCAGACCTGTGCCAGCGTGCTTTGACAGTTGCCAATCATATCTGGTGTCTCTTTAGCGTGCTTTTACAACCAAAATTTTGTTTCCACTGTAATAGAAGAGCAGTTGCCTGCCTGCCAGCTTCTGTGTGAGGTTCACATTGGATACTGTGCCTATTTGCCCAGTGCCACCACTCATATCTGTTTTAACAATTGGTTAAGCTTCGATTTAAAAGAAATAATTTATTTTTCACTGTAATAGAAGAGCAGTTAGTTGTCTGCAAGCGTCTGTGTTTCAGGCCTACTTCAGCGTGTGCTCTGCAGACCTGTGCCAGCGTGCTTTGACAGTTGCCAATCATATCTGGTGTCTCTATAGCGTGCTTTTACAACCAAAATTTTGTTTCCACGGTAATAGAAGAGCAGTTGCCTGCCTGCCTGCCAGCTTCTGTGTGAGGTTCACATTGGATACTGTGCCTATTTTCCCAGTGCCACCACTCATATCTGTTTTAACAATTGGTTAAGCTTTCGATTTAAAAGAAATAATTTTTTTTCACTGTAATAGAAGAGCAGTTAGTTGTCTGCAAGCGTCTGTGTTTCAGGCCTACTTCAGCGTGTGCTCTGCAGACCTGTGCCAGCGTGCTTTGACAGTTGCCAATCATATCTGGTGTCTCTATAGCGTGCTTTTACAACCAAAATTTTGTTTCCACTGTAATAGAAGAGCAGTTGCCTGTCTGCCAGCTTCTGTGTGAGGTTCACATTGGATACTGTGCCTATTTACCCAGTGCCACAACTCATATCTGTTTTAACAATTGGTTAAGCTTTAGATTTAAAAGAAATAATTTTTTTTCACTGTAATAGAAGAGCAGTTAGTTGTCTGCAAGCGTCTGTGTTTCAGGCCTACTTCAGCGTGTGCTCTGCAGACCTGTGCTAGCGTGCTTTGACAGTTGCCAATCATATCTGGTGTCTCTTTAGCGTGCTTTTACAACCAAAATTTTGTTTCCACTGTAATAGAAGAGCAGTTGCCTGCCTGCCAGCTTCTGTGTGAGGTTCACATTGGATACTGTGCCTATTTGCCCAGTGCCACCACTCATATCTGTTTTAACAATTGGTTAAGCTTTCGATTTAAAAGAAATAATTTTTTTTCACTGTAATAGAAGAGCAGTTAGTTGTCTGCAAGCGTCTGTGTTTCAGGCCTACTTCAGCGTGTGCTCTGCAGACCTGTGCCAGCGTGCTTTGACAGTTGCCAATCATATCTGGTGTCTCTTTAGCGTGCTTTTACAACCAAAATTTTGTTTCCACTGTAATAGAAGAGCAGTTGCCTGCCTGCCAGCTTCTGTGCGAGGTTCACATTGGATACTGTGCCTATTTGCCCAGTGCCACCACTCATATCTGTTTTAACAATTGGTTAAGCTTTCGATTTAAAAGAAATAATTTTTTTTTCACTGTAATAGAAGAGCAGTTAGTTGTCTGCAAGCGTCTGTGTTTCAGGCCTACTTCAGCGTGTGCTCTGCAGACCTGTGCCAGCGTGCTTTGACAGTTGCCAATCATATCTGGTGTCTCTTTAGCGTGCTTTTACAACCAAAATTTTGTTTCCACTGTAATAGAAGAGCAGTTGCCTGCCTGCCAGCTTCTGTGTGAGGTTCACATTGGATACTGTGCCTATTTGCCCAGTGCCACCACTCATATCTGTTTTAACAATTGGTTAAGCTTTCGATTTAAAATAAATAATTTTTTTTCACTGTAATAGAAGAGCATTTAGTTGTCTGCAAGCGTCTGTGTTTCAGGCCTACTTCAGCGTGTGCTCTGCAGACCTGTGCCAGCGTGCTTTGACAGTTGCCAATCATATCTGGTGTCTCTTTAGCGTGCTTTTACAACCAAAATTTTGTTTCCACTGTAATAGAAGAGCAGTTGCCTGCCTGCCAGCTTCTGTGTGAGGTTCACATTGGATACTGTGCCTATTTGCCCAGTGCCACCACTCATATCTGTTTTAACAATTGGTTAAGCTTTAGATTTAAAAGAAATAATTTTTTTTCACTGTAATAGAAGATCAGTTAGTTGTCTGCAAGCATCTTGGTGTCAGGCCTACTTCAGCGTGTGCTCTGCAGACCTGTGCCAGCGTGCTTTGACAGTTGCCACTCATATCTTGTGTCTCTATAGCGTGCTTTTACAACCAAAATTTGTTTTTCACTGTTATAGATTGAATAGCAGTTACTTGTCTTCAAGCGGGTGTCTCAGGCCTACAGTGTGTGCTCTGCAGCACTGTTCCAGTGCACATTGCCAATCATATCTGGTGTCTCTATAGCGTGCTTTTAAAAACTAAATTTGTTTTTCACTGTTATAGATTGAATAGCAGTTACTTGTCTTCAAGCGGGTGTCTCAGGCCTACAGTGTGTGCTCTGCAGAACTGTTCCAGTGCACATTGCCAATCATATCTGGTCTCACAGTAGCTTACACGCATAGTACCACAAATCCCCCAAAAAAATGACAGGCAGAGGCAGGCCACCCCGCAGGGGCCGTCGTGGTCGTGGTGCTGTGATTCCTTTTTGCCCTAGAATAATGCCCAGTTTTCAGAAGCCACGTACCCTGAACTTGAAAAGTTCTGAGGACTTAGTTGACTGGCTAACACAGGACACCCAATCTTGTACAGCCTCCGCTCGGAACCTTGACGCACCATCCTCCTCCGGCTTAGCTTCAGGCACCTCTCAATATAGCACTCACCCGCCTGCCGCCACCACCAAAACTAGCACCACAGCCGCTTTACTTGGTATGTCAGAGGAGTTATTCACACACCCGTTTGAAGAAATGAGTGATGCGCAACCATTATTGCTAGAGGATGTAGATAACAGGGATATGTCTCAGGCAGGCAGCATTAAACACATGGAGGTACGGTGTGATGATGATGATGTTGTACCCGCTGCTGCTTCCTTTTCTGAGTTGTCAGATACAAGCGAAGCGGTTGATGATGACGATGCGTCCATGGATGTCACGTGGGTGCCCGCTAGAAGAGAAGAAGAACAGGGCGAAAGTTCAGATGGGGAGACAGAGAGGAGGAGGAGGAGGAGACCAGTTGGAAGCAGGGGGGGGTCATCGCAAGGAGCTAGTGGCACAGTCAGACAGCATGCATCGGCACCCGGGGTCAGCCCGACAGCACGCCAATCAACGCATGCTGTGTCCACCACCAGAATGCCGTCATTGCAGAGCTCAGCAGTGTGGCATTTTTTTTTGTGTGTCTGCCTCTGACAACAGCGATGCCATTTGCAACCTGTGCCAAAGGAAACTGAGTCGTGGGAGGTCCAACACCCACCTAGGTACAACTGCTTTGCGTAGGCACATGATCTCACATCACAAACGCCTATGGGATCAACACATGAGTACAAGCAGCACGCCTACTCTAAGCCGCCATCCTCCTCCTGGTCCAGCATCTTCAGCCACGTCAACCACTGCTGTCCTTCTTGCCCCCTCTCAACCATCCGCCACTCCGTCTCCTGCCTTGAGCAGTTCCCGCTCTTCTGCCCACAGTCATGTGTCTGTTAAGGACATGTTTGAGCGTAAGAAGCCAATGTCACCAAGTCACCCCCTTGCCCAGCGTCTGACAGCTGGCTTGTCCGAACTATTAGCCCGCCAGCTTTTACCATACAATCTGGTTGAGTCTGAGGCGTTCAAAAAATTTGTAGCTATTGGGACACCGCAGTGGAAGGTACCTGGCCGGAATTTATTTTCACAAAAGGCAATCGCCAACTTGTACTCGATTGTGCAAAAGGAAGTCATGGCATGTCTGGCACACAGTGTTGGGGCAAGGGTCCATCTGACCACTGATACCTGGTCTGCAAAGCATGGTCAGGGCAGGTATATCACCTACCCTGCGCATTGGGTAAACCTGCTGATGGCTGACAAGCAAGGAATGCGTGGCATTGCAGAGGAGTTGGTGACACCGCCACGAATTGCAGGCAGTCCTGCTGCCACCTCCTCTACTCCTCCTACTCCATCCTCTTCCATAACCTCCTCGGCTGAGTCCTCTTGTGCCGCTGCTTCTTGCTCCACATCAACGGCACCCCCCCAGCTCCCCAGGTACTATTCCACATCCCGGATACGGCAGTGTCACGCCTTCTTGGGTTTGACTTGCTTGAAAGCAGAGAGTCACACCGGACAAGCACTCCTGTCCACCCTGAACGCACAGGTGGAAAAGTGGCTGACTCCGCAGCAACTGGATATCGGCAAAGTGGTGTGTGACAACGGAAAAAATTTGATAGCGGCATTGAAGTTGGGCAAGTTGACACATGTGCCGTGCATGGCACATGTGTGTAATCTGATCGTACAACGCTTTGTGCATAAGTACACAGGCTTACAGGACGTCCTGAAGCAGGCCAGGAAGGTGTGTGGCAATTTCAGGCGTTCCTACACGGCCATGGCTCACTTTGCCGATATCCAGAGGCGAAATAACATGCCAGTGAGGCGCTTGATTTGCGACAGCCCTACACGTTGGAATTCAACACTCCTAATGTTCGACCGCCTGCTCCAACAAGAAAAAGCTGTTAATGAATATTTGTATGACCGGGGTGCTAGGACAGCCTCTGGGGAGCTGGGAATGTTTTTGCCACGTTACTGGACGCTCATGCGCAATGCCTGTAGGCTCATGCGTCCTTTTGAGGAGGTGACAAACCTAGTCAGTCGCAACGAAGGCACCATCAGCGACATCATACCATTTGTTTTCTTCATGGAGCGTGCCCTGCGAAGAGTGCTGGATCAGGCTGTAGATGAGCGTGAAGAGGAAGAGGAAGAGTTGTGGTCACCATCACCACCAGAAACAGCCTTATCAGCATCGCTTGCTGGACCTGCGGCAACGCTGGAAGAGGATTGTGAGGAAGAGGAGTCAGAGGAGGATTGTAGCTTTGAGGAGGAGGAGGAGGAGCAAGACCAAACACAACAGGCATCCCAGGGTGCTCGTTGTCACCTATCTGGTACCCGTGGTGTTGTACGTGGCTGGGGGGAAGAACATACCTTCAATGACATCAGTGAGGAGGAGGAACGGGAAATGAGTAGCTCGGCATCCAACCTTGTGCAAATGGGGTCTTTCATGCTGTCCTGCCTGTTGAGGGACCCTCGTATAAAAAGGCTGAAGGAGAACGACCTGTACTGGGTGTCCACGCTACTAGACCCCCGGTATAAGCAGAAAGTGGCGGAAATGTTACCGAATTACAACAAGTCGGAAAGGATGCAGCATTTGCTAAATAAATTAAAAAGTATGCTTTACACAGCGTATAAGGGTGATGTCACAGCACAACGGGAATCTAACAGGGGGAGAGGTGGAAGTCATCCTCCTCCTCCTCCTCCTCCCACGACCACGCCGGCAAGGACAGGACGCTTTAAAGGCGTGTTGTTGATGGAGGACATGCGGACCTTTTTAAGTCCTATGCATCGCCACAGCCCTTCGGGATCCACCCTCAGAGAGCGACTCGACCGACAGGTAGCAGACTACCTCGCCTTAACTGCAGATATCGACACTCTGAGGAGCGATGAACCCCTTGACTACTGGGTGTGCAGGCTTGACCTGTGGCCTGAGCTATCCCAATTTGCGATAGAACTTCTGGCCTGCCCCGCTTCAAGTGTCCTGTCAGAAAGGACCTTCAGTGCAGCAGGAGGTATTGTCACTGAGAAGAGAAGTCGCTTAGGTCAAAAAAGTCTAGATTACCTCACCTTTATTAAGATGAATGAGGGATGGATCCCGAAGGGACTGACACTGGGCGATACATTCGCTTAAAAAAGGCCTGATGAGATGAGCTGCCTTGGGCTAAAAATGGTCCACTGCTGTATTTTAGCTCTGAATGACGTTTGACTTGCGTGACTTATCCGCCACCAACTAGGGTTCAAGCCGCCATGTTTTAGGGCACTTTCTGCCTGTGAAACAAACATCAATTTTTCTGCCCGCTGCTACAGCAGCGGCTGCAACAATACCAAATTTTTCAGGCATGTGTACATGCCTAATTTTTAGCCCCACTGGTGCAAGTGGACTGATTACAATTACAGGGCCTCTAAAGAGTCCTGTATTGTTATTTGTCGTCACTACCTTCCCGCGTCGGGAAGATTTCTTGCACAGGGCGCCCAAAGGCCTAAGGCTGGCCCTGCGCATGGGTCAGTGGCTCTGCACCAGACTTCCCTCCAATTGATCAAAGTTAAAGGATTTCAAGTGGACTGATTACAATTACAGGGCCTCTAAAGAGTCCTGTATTGTTATTTGTCGTCACTACCTTCCCGCGTCGGGAGTGGGTCATTTGCGCCCCTGCTGCCTTCCTTGCATGTGGTAGCTGTTTGTCAGGGATTTGTCAATCCATATCTGCCAAGTGACCCTATGTAGGGGGAACAGTCTCTATTCTGCTCTGTGTCAGTGTGTATCAGGGATCATTAGGATAGGTGTCAATCCATATCTGCCAAGTGACCCTATGTAGGGGGAACAGTCTCTATTCTGCTCTGTGTCAGTGTGTATCAGGGGTTTTGAGGACAGGTGTCAATCCATATCTGCCAAGTGACCCTATGTAGGGGGAACAGTCTCTATTCTTCTCTGTGTCAGTGTGTATCATGGTCTCTGTGGACGGTGAACAGTCTCTATTCTGCTCTGTGTCAGTGTGTATCTTGGTCTCTGTGGACAGGGAACAGTCTCTATTCTGCTCTGTGTCAGTGTGTATCAGGGTGTCAGGGTACCTGAAGCCTCTACCTCCGAAAGAGGTAGAGACTTAGTAGTTTACTCCTCCAGCAGGTCGGCTTCCTCCATCCCTCGCGGCTCTCCTAGACACTCTCACGCCGGCCGCGAGGGATCCGTCTCATTTTATGACGTCACGCACGCTGCCCGACGTCATGACGTCAGTCCGGACCGATCTGTCACTCAAGTGACTGGAAGCCACTCAGGACTCGTCGGAGGCGGGTATACTCACTGTAACCAGGGTATTTAAACCTGTTTCTCCCATTCACTCATTGTCCTGTCGTGGTTCTAGCCTGTCTAGTCACACAGTGCTCTGGCGATTTCAGTTATTCCTTTGGTTCCGACCCGGCTAGTTTGACTTACTCTGTTTCCCTCTGGTATCCTTGACCCGGCTTGTTCCTCGCTCACCTGTCCTCTCGTTCCCTCGACCTCGGCTTGTTTCTGACCATTCTCTTTACTCTCCGTACGTTAGTCCGGCCATTCTAAGGTCCGGTATACGTATCCTGTCCTGTTTGTACTTTGCGTGTTGGATCCCTGTCCCGATCCTGACACAGGGGTTTTGAGGAGAGGTGTCAATCCATATCTGCCAAGTGACCCTATGTAGGGGGAACAGGCTCTATTCTGCTCTGTGTCAGTGTGTATCAGGGATCATTAGGATAGGTGTCAATCCATATCTGCCAAGTGACCCTATGTAGGGGGAACAGTCCCTATTCTGCTCTGTGTCAGTGTGTATCAGGGGTTTTGAGGACAGGTGTCAATCCATATCTGCCAAGTGACCCTATGTAGGGGGAACAGTCTCTATTCTGCTCTGTGTCAGTGTGTATCAGGGGTTTTGAGGACAGGTGTCAATCCATATCTGCCAAGTGACCCTATGTAGGGGGAACAGTCCCTATTCTGCTCTGTGTCAGTGTGTATCAGTGGTTTTGAGGACAGGTGTCAATCCATATCTGCCAAGTGACCCTATGTAGGGGGAACAGTCTCTATTCTGCTCTGTGTCAGTGTGTATCAGGGCTGGGCTTTGAGGACAGGTGTCAATGTTAGGTGATTTCTGCCCTTTATGGATTAAAAGCAGACTCTGCATCAACTGTGCAATTTTCCATGGGAGTTTTGCCATGGATCCCCCTCTGTCATGCCACAGTCCAGGTGTTAGTCCCCTTGAAACAACTTTTCCATCACTATTGTGGCCAGAAAGAGTCCCTGTTGTTTTTAAAATTCGCCTGCCCATTGAAGTCAATGGCGGTTCGCCGGTTCGCGAACATTTGCGGAAGTTCGCGTTCGCCGTTCGCGAACCGAAAATTCCGGGTTCGCTACAACACTATTTGCCAATAAAGGTGCCCATTAGATTCGAGTAAGTACGGTAGATTAACCTACCTCAAATCCTCATACATTGCAAGCTTGTCTGAGCAGGGCATTCTTAACATCTACATTTACCATTTCTATAACATTAAGGTGCTGCGATATATGTTAATTCTATACAAATGCTAATAATAATGGGATTATTTGTATCCTGCTGCTGTACATACATTTCTGTATTTTTACATTAAATTATGCAATAGTTGTGACCTCTCCCCATAGACACAATACACATGCAATAATAAATACCTTAGCATTACATATATGCCCTTACTTATTTACTACAACTAGTATTGCCCATGGGATAGAGGAGTGCGGTTGCCTGGACATAACCTTTTTCCCGCAATATTCCTATACTTGTAACAAAACAATTGAGAAACTGAAAACATGTTTAACACTGTGTTGGCCACTCCAGAGTGCTGATATGTTGACTTCTTTGCCCATAAGGACTTATGATAATGCTAAACTCAGAATATTCTTTGGTACAAATAGCATAAGGGTATACACTCCACGTGAGGTCCCTCTGTGCCTATAAGCAGGTGTTTGTAGGCTGCATACCTTGAGCCATTTTCTATTCCAATTAATTTGCTGACAGGATGTTTTATAACTGACTTGCGATGTAAAGCTCATATTAAGTGTCTGTCAGTGTGTTATAATGAATGTTTTCCTGTGCAGTCCGTAACCTCATGCACTGTTCTATGAATGACAGTCTTAAGGAATTATATTTCAGGGGAAAAAATGTTCTCACTGAGCCCAAGGTTTGATAGATGACGACTGCTTGTGGAACACTTTATTTGTCTACTGTGAACATATTTTACCAATTCTTTATAGTTACAATTAAATAACTGGCAAAAGGTCCTACAAGAAACAAAATGGCATAGTGTGGTATTTGTGTAAATTGTGAAAAGGAAATGGTTTAACATTACAGTAGCTTACAAATATGTTTTGACTTTTATAAACAGCATGAAAAAAGAAAACACAAACAGCAGTCTAAAATGCAATCTTTTGTTAGTGCCAGCAGATATGCAACATTTTTGTTAAGCTGTAACAGAAACAACAGGGAGCTTGATCTATTGGCACTAATAAAATCTAATATTTTGATGTGTTGAGGAATGGTGACCTATTAGTTTTTTGTTTTGTTTTTTATAATTTTTTAACTTTTGTTTTTTCTTCTCATACTGTATTATAGCGGATGTATAAAAACTGAGAACACCTATCCTTTTACAATAATAATTTTCTTCTTTTTATTATAGTTATTTAAATATTGGATTCACTTAACCCTTAAAGTAGTTTTGTGCAGGCTTCCTGCTGTGTCTGCATGCAGTCTTTACAAGAACAAATTGCTTACAATAAAATCATTGTCAAAACAGTTCCTATGCCTCATAGAACGTGGGGAAAAAATCATGGCAAATATACACTGCCTGGCCGGAGAAAAAAAAGTCGCCACATGGATTTAACGTTTGGTGAAATCAAATCGTAGAAAAACAACAGTAGACATGGTAGTGAATTAGGGATAACAACACATGAGAAGGATTTGGGAATTGTTATAGACAACATATTAGGCAGCAATATGCAATGTCAATCAGCCGTTGCTAAGGCCAGTAAGGTTTTGTCATGTATAAATAGGGGCATAAATTCTCAGGATGAAAATATGATTTTGCCTCTTTATAAATCGCTGGTAAGACGACACCTTGAATATGCTGTGCAATTTTGGGCACCTGTATCATGGCACTAGAAAAAGTGCAGAGACGAGCTACAAAATGGATAACAGGAATTGAGCATTTTAGTCACGAAGAAAGGTTAACAAATTTAAACCTCTTTAGTTTAGAAAAACGTCGCCTGAGAGGGGACATTATACAAACATATCCGGGGCCAGTACACACCATAATCTGGAAATCTATTCATAAACAGGACTATAAATAGGACACAAGGTCACGCAGTTAGGCTGGAAGAAAGGAGATTTAATCTAAGGCAAAGAAAAGGTTTTTTTATGGTAAGCGCAAGAAGGATATGGAATTCTCTGCCTGAAGAGGTGGTTTTGTCCATACAGATGTTTAAACTGCAATTGGATAAATACTTACAAAAACATAACATACCGGGATATAATTTCGAATTAGTAATAGCTGCTTGATCCAAGGAGACATCTGACTGCTATTTTGGGGTCAAGAAGGAATTTTTTCCTAGTTTGTTGCAAAATTGGAAGCGCTTCAGACTAGGTTTTTTGCCTTCTTTTGAATCAACAGCAAAAACATATGTGAGGAAGGCTGAAATGGATTTACGCAAGTCTCTTTTCAGCAATGTAACTATGAACTCAAGGCTATGTTTAATAGAGAAAGTAAGAGCATTTCCAGATGCACAATGTGAATGGAACTCAAGGGATTGGGACTGAACAGCTGTGTAGCGTTAAGAAAACCACTAATCAGTGAGGCTAATCGGAAAAAAGGGTTCAATTTGCTAGGGAGCATAAAAATTGGACTCAGAGGAATGGAAGATGGCCATGTGGTTTGATGAGTCCAGATTTACCCTGTTCCACATTGATGGGCGCATCAGGGTAAGAAGAGAGGCAGATAAAGTTATGCACCCATCATTGCTAGTGCCTACTGTACAAGCCTGTTGGGACAGTGCTATGATCTGGGTTTGTTGCAGTTTGTTAGGTCTAGATTCAGCAACATTATGTGCCCAAAAATTGAGGTCAGCCAACTACCTGAATATACTGAATGACCAGGTTATTCCATCAATGGACTTTTTTTCTTCCCTGATGGCACAGGCATATTCCAAGATGACAGTGCCAGGATTCATCAGGCTCAAATGGTGAAAGAGTGGTTCAGGGAGCATGATACATAATTTTTACACATGGATTGGCCACCACAAAGTCCAGACCTTAACGCCATTGAGAATATTTGGGATGTGCTGGAGAATACTTTGCGCAGTGGTCCTGCTCTTCTCATCATCAATACAAGATCTTGGTGAAAAAATAACACTGGACAAAAATATATTTTATGACATTGCAGAAGCTTATCGAAACAATGCCACAGCAAATGTGTGCCGTAATCAAATCTAAAGGCGGCCCAGTGAAATATTGACCCTTGCCTGTATCATCGCTTCTGAACGTGTGCTGCCTGTCCTGACCTTTGGCTTCCTCGACTACTTTCTTTGTCTGATCCTTTTGTACTGCGGCAAACTTGGTCCATTGCCTCCAGTACTCCTCTTCATCTTGGGCTCCATCCACTAAACTGTGAACCCGACAGAATAACTGAGCCATAAAATGGAGCTTGAAGACCTGGCTGAAATACTCAACACCCTAACGAGACAAGTGACCAACCTGACTTAAGCAGTCCAAGAATTCCAAAATCAAGCAAGGGCACCTATGTATGATGTAGCTGCCAATCTAGTGCCCCTTCCAGAAGATACGGCTATGGCACCTGAACCCTGAATCACCATCCCTGAAAAATTTACAGGTGATCGCTTAAATCGCTTGCCTCCTGTGGCTTTTCAGGAAAAGAATAAGTGTTATATAACACCAGATAATTAAAAATTCCAAAGTATCAAAAATATACTTTACAAAAAAATTAAAACATGTGGGGAATAACAATGTTTTGGCAACTTCCTGTTGGAATAAGTTTGCTCAAATGATTACATTTTTATTTATAATTTTTGTTTTCTTTTGTGTAAGTAAAGTACTTCCTTATAAAATTTCTCAGAACAAAAAAAAATGAATTTGTATAAAATATGGACTTAACTCTTGATTGTCTGTTCCTATAAACACTTAATAAAGCTACGTTCATGTGACTATATAATAAAATTAACTCACGATATTTTCTTCCTTTCGTTATTGTTGCTCTCATTTCTGTAGGTTTGTATAGTTCAGAAAAAGGACACCGAAACAATGTATGCCATGAAATATATGAACAAACAACAGTGCATAGAGCGCGATGAAGTTCGAAATGTATTCCGGGAATTGGAGATCTTGCAGGAAATCGAACATGTTTTCTTAGTGAATCTATGGTAAGCATATTTAGCTATGTTTAGGAATAATATTTTTACAGTAAAGTGTATTGATTGTTTTGTCAGTATAGATTATAGAACATTTCTAACCATTTGTGAAAAAAAAAATCAAATGATGGTGATATTTGCTCTCTGGGAAGTTTGAATCAGTGTTTAGTGAACAGTCAACCATTGCTTGATTGTATTTTATTTATTTTTTTGAATTTATTTTCTTTAATATACAATGAGGGTTTTCATAGTGCTGTGCTGCACATTTTATTTGTGTACATGTAGCTTTGAATATACTGTTTTGCTTTTAATATTTTTTTCAATCAATATTTTTTATTAAAGAAGCTCTTTCACCTCTGAAATAAAGATATAATCATGTAATAACAGCAAAAGATGGCCTGGACACTCATGGATTAATCAATGGCAGTTTTAATGGAATTCCATGTATCAAACTTGACAAAAGCCTTGTCTTTGAGGTCCATTAAAACTGCCTTTGATTAACTTTTGAGCTCCTGGAGCATCTTTTGCTCTTGTTACATGTATATAGAGTTTGTACCAAACTTGGTACGGTTTGTGCCTTGGCTGTTGATTATTGAAGAGTGTGGTTGCTGCCCGTAACAATAAAGATATAATCGTTGAAATTCCATCACAATCAATTGTTCTTATAAAGTAAAGTAGAGACTACTAGGTTTTTAAAAGTTGGCAAAAGGCAGAGCATCCACTGTCATTTTTTGTGAAAAGCCACAGCTGTTGATAGTTGTGTATGTAGAAAAGAGGCATCTTCTTATTTTTTGAATGGGTTTTATAGAGGAGCCCATGGTCTTCACGTTCATCCATAGCCCTCAATGTTGTTGTCTCACCTGTAAGAGTACAATAGTGACAAGGTCTCCTGGTGGGTGAAACACCAGAAGCTGGAGAAGGTCACCAGATTAAAGATGGTATAAAATATTGAGTTTGTCTCCTGTAATGTTCTCCCCTCGCCCACGTGGACATGTCCAGTCTGGAGGTCTTTGCAAAATTGGAAGAGCTGTCTTAATGAACAATTATCATCACATTTTCACTTTTCATTTCTTAAAAGTTTATTACATATAATGAAACTTTTTTTTTTTTTTTAACGTTGTATATGCACTTTTTAAAAAAACAAATTCACTTTATCTGGCTTAGCAGATAAGCAACTGCAACTGCAACTTCTGCTCAACTTTAGGTTTAGTAACAGGTGGTCTGATAACAGTATAGTCTTATCCAACAGAAAAAAGGAATTTTCTCTAAATAAAAAAAAAAGTATATATACATAATTTAAGAAAATATTAATTATTTAATTATATGTACTAAACTTTTAAAATACAAAACGTAAAACTTGATGACAGATCTCATTGAAGGCGTTTTCAAGAAAATGATTACAGAAGCCATCATAGCTACAAAATGCATATGAATAGGGTTCTTCACTAAAGTCCACATGCCTCCAATTGAGATTATCAAACTAATCTGGCATCTTCCATCCGAATTCAGAATGCTCAAGCTTTATTCATAACTGGATTTTCTAATATAACCTCCAAATTAGAATGAATGTCTGATATCCAAGAATGAAAATACACAACTGAATGCTCAATTGCAATGAGGATTAGATAGAATTGGCAGCTATGTGCTTACACATTTGATGTAAACCAAATGTACTTATGGTTCAACCAAATATTCACTATTCGGTTAAACCAAATTTCAGAGTTTTGTTTTTGCTCGAATAGATATTGTAATTATTACCAAAAGCTTTTATTAGCACAATTTTGATAATCTCCATGGGAGAAAGGGTTAACTCCAGAGAAGGGTCCCTTGTACCCCAATAATGCATAAGCCGTCTTGATATGTAAACTGCTTGCTTCAATTTAAATGAAGACCAGAGTGCTGAAACTAGAACCTCCGCAAGTATATATTTTTTATAACGCATTACATGTTAATATGGATTTTTATTATAAAATAATGTTATATAATAAGGTAATAATACTGTTATTATATAATAATATATAGGATTAATCGTGCCTGCCATTCTTTTGCAGTTGATACATGGTGTAGCATTGGACTGGATAATAACAGGGATGTACTTTAAAAAACTAATGGAAATTTCACTGTAGCTTTCCTGATAAAATATTTTTTCTAACTAGCAAATATTACAACATAGAACAATGTTCTAATAATATGACTACATAGAATAACAAGCAGCTATGATACCGGAGAAACTGACGGAAGCCAAGCACAGAGAGATGGACACAGGTTTCTTCAGGAAGGAAGAGATTCTTTATTGGATCACCGATCGGGACTCAGAGGGACTAATGTCACCAAAATACAGCAAGTTCTGAGCCCCGGACAATAGTGCAGGCTCCTTATATAGGCATATAACTCCTCCCATATTAAGCTCCACCCGCACATTCTCTCAACCAATCAACCCAAATAAGAATTAACTTCCTGTTTGACCGCATGGCCTGTCCAGCACAATGGAGGAGGGGGAATACTATATCCTGTATTCTTGCACATGCTCCGTACACTACTGATCGTATCTTGCCTCGTGCAACCATCTGATCGATACGTCAGCATATGCACGTACACATGCCACGTGGTAATCTCGGCCTACTAAATTTATTTTTACCGAGATTCCACCACATTCCCCCCTTTGATGCCTCTTGATATTTTACAATTACTTGAGGCATCACATAACCTTAGTTTTGCTTACACCGCAAGTTACCTTGAACCAGACCAGACTTATCTTATGATGTGAATCTTTTAACACTCATCTTCCTGCATTGGTTCTCCTTGATCTAGAGCCTTATACTTATATATCGCCATTATCTGTGCAGCAGCCTTCCTCTCTGCTATACTTCCTATCAGGCTTTGCACAGACCTAACTACTAGGGGTATAAGACACGGTAGGAGTAGACACAACAGTAAAATCAGTAGGACTCCACCTACCACTGCCTTAAGCCCTCCAAACCACTCATACCAGCTACCAAACCAACTACTTGGATTGTACCCTTTCCATACCTGAGTAGGCACATGCGCTAGTTTAACCATATGGCTAGTAAGCTCAGCTATTGCTTGCCCTTCGTCATCTATTTGGAGACAGCAATTGCTTAGGTTAAACTTCCCACATACACCTCCCTCTACTGCCAAAAGGTAATCCAAGGCTAACCTATTCTGGTATACTGCTGTCCTCATCCTGGTATTATGTTTCGCTAGAAGATTGAGCGCTTGTGATGTTTCGTTAGTGATAATCTCAACCACCGCCTGTAACCTTATAATGCGGTTGAGCATATAAATAGGGGTTCTATAACCAAAGGTACCATCCTCAGCCCACGTGGCTGGCCCATAATAATCTATGATACGCTGGGGAGGCCATTCATTATCTTCCCAGGTGCCTATCTCTAAGGGTCCCCTTTTCTTCCTATGATTCACATCATACACTTTAACACCTAAAGTCCCACCTGTTTCAATCGGTAACAAGAAGAAGGATGGTTTGAGCATACCCAACACACATGCCCCTTCCCAGTCCTGTGGCAGCTCCGAATAGGCTTTCTTACCACAGATCCAGTACAAATTTGCTGGGGCTCTCCAGGTAGATGTGATGGATAAATCAAACCACACATCCTTTAAACTGGCATATCTAGCAAACGGGTTAGATGGTTCTGAGACATTTGAAGCCGACCACCAAGTTGTATTTTTAGTATCATCATCATAAGCTTTTTGCCCTAGACAAGTTAATTCTCCTACAGAAGTATTATACATTATTCCTTTCCTTGCTATGCAAACATAACCTATGATGGAGGTCTTTAATCTCCACTCAGATTTACCTCTAACACTCATATGATAATCGGCTTGTGTAGATATTAATTGGTCAACTGCCTCAGAACCGGACATTACCTCCTTTGCTTCCCAAGGCCATTGGTCTCCCATGTTAGTACCTCCACACACATAGCAGTTGGTAACATTAAGACTACCGGCAATACTTTCGGCTAAATCTATGAACAGGTTTTTAGCGTTATGGGGGATCTTATTATCTATACTCATCTCTTCATAAAAGGAATGGTATACTTGATGAGTCTGGGAGGATACCGTATCAGTCTCTATTCCTATAAACAATAATGTCCCAGGATCTAAACCCGTCCCGTATATCTGAAACCCAAATAAATTTCCATACTTATCTAGGAACTTGTCGGGGTTATTAATAAGTATATGGACTGGGTTGCATTCCATAGACTTACAATAAGGGCTAGTCGGCAACTTAGTCACTATCATGTCTTTATCTACTGTCTGTCCCCAAGTCGCCCACCCCACACAAGACCAATATGGGCAAAAGTTATAGTCTTTATTTGGGCATCTAGGACTTACATATTTATTTTTACTACTGGGACAAATATATTTATCATTAGACCCATACGTCCTCTCCCATCTAAGATCCCCACATACATTCCACGGTTTTCTACCACTCGATATTGCTTTACACGCATCAAATAGCAGAACACCCGAAGAATGTACGGATTCTAACACCGTCTTATTAATTAGGGTCCCCTGAGGATCTCCATTCCTGAGAGTCAACCAAATTGTACGAGGTTGATACTCTGGACTGAAGCACTTAGGTTCTCCTACTCCTAAATGGCACACACTATAGTCTATATTTAGGTATCTACATCTTGATACCTCTCCTTTACACTCGTATTGTGAATGCCAAATTAGGGTTTGGGAAATATGGTTACCTGTTCTCGTAGTCTTAATGCATACCTCACAGCTAGGAGTGTCGGTACCTCTACCTTCCTGAATATAAAAACACATATAAATAAACACAATCAAAAGCACATCTTTCGCCGTCATCCTCAGTCTTCGTCCGTGCGATGGAACCTCAGCTTCCAGGATGTGAGGGCTGCAGGGAATGGAGTTCTGCTCGTCTTCACAGGTGTCCCTTCGAGACTTTCCTGGCTTATACACTATGTGTTGGTAAGCGGACAGGCTTTATTATGGCCTTCTCACTCACACCTGTAACAATAAAATTTGTAATCCACAATAATTCCTCGTTACTCCAACTGAGTAGTGCGTTTCAACCGGATCTTGCAGGGATTCTCTGGATCTGCTGTAACTTGCCAAGAATCGACTGCTGCTGGCTTAACCCTGGAGTGATGTATCCACGGAGTCACTTCTGCTACTTTTATCGCTGTAGGGGTAGACAAAAGAACAACATAAGGACCTCTCCACTTGGGCCCTAACGGTACATTATTCCACTCTTTAATCCACACTTGGTCTCCTGGATGATAACTATGAACAGGGGGATAAATATTCACAGGTAATCTATCTTGTACCCATTTCTGTACCTCCTCCATAGTCTTACCCAACTCTACAACCTGCTGCCGGGTAATTCCTTCTCCCAACTGACTCAAATCCCCCCTTAAGTTACCAAGTACGGGAGGTGGTCGTCCATACATAATTTCAAAAGGAGAGAGGCCCATCCTTCTGGTAGGGGTACTGCGGATTCGCAATAGAGCTATAGGTAAGAGAACGTTCCACTTAAGTTGGGTTTCCTGACACATTTTAGCCAACTGGTTCTTAATAGTTCTATTCATTCTCTCTACCTTACCAGAACTCTGGGGTCTATATGCAGTATGAAGCCTCCACTTTATACCAAGCATATGAGTCAGTTGTTGTAGGCACTGGTGAACAAAAGCTGGACCATTGTCCGATCCTATAGAACAGGGTAGTCCATATCGGGGTATTATTTCTCGTAGCAGGAATCTCACAACTTCTCCTGCTTTCTCTGTACGAGTAGGACATGCTTCTACCCAGCCTGAATAGGTGCACACAATTACCAGCAGGTAACGATGTCCACCCGATTTAGGCATCACTGTAAAGTCTATTTGTAGATCGGACATGGGGAGTCCCCCCATAAACTGGACTCCTGGTGGCTTTACTGGTCCTTGTCTTGCATTATTCTTAGCACACGTTACACATCTGCGTACAATGGCCTGAGTCAAGTTGGACAATCTTGGTATGTAGAAATGTTTCCTGAGAGATTCTTCTGTACTGTCTCTCCCAGAATGTGTCCCGTTATGATAGTTCTGGACAATTTCTACTGCTAGTGATGCTGGTATAACTATTCTTCCATCTTCTAGCTGATACCACTTGTTCTCCAAATACTTTCCCGGTTCAGTCTTTAACCACTCCTCTTCTTGAGCTGTATAAACTGGAGTCCATTGAGACAGTGGAGTTGGTATAAGAGCAGCTATATGCCCCACATACTCCTGTCTTCCTGATTCAGCAGCACGCTTAGCTGCACCATCTGCCATCCGATTTCCCTTGGTTACATCACCATCTCCTCTCAGATGCGCTCGACAATGTATGATACCGACTTCTTTCGGCTCCCACACTGCTTCCAATAGTTGTAGGATTTCAGCTGCGTATTTGATTTCTTTGCCTTCTGAATTCAGTAGTCCTCTTTCTTTATACAAAGCTCCGTGGGCATGAGTGGTTAAGAACGCATACTTAGAGTCCGTATAGATATTTACTCTTAAACCTTCAGCCAGTTGTAACGCTCGTGTTAGTGCTATCAATTCTGCCTTTTGTGCTGATGTTCCTTTCGCCAGTGGCCGAGCTTCTATCACCTTGTCTATTGTTGTTACTGCATATCCTGCATAGCGAATCCCTTCTTTCACATAACTACTGCCGTCGGTATAATATTGAACATCGGGGTTCTGGATGGGAAAATCACGAAGATCTGGTCTACTTGAGAATACTTCATCCATTACTTCCAAACAATCATGTTGACTTTCAGTAGGTTGTGGCAAAAGGGTAGCTGGATTTAAGGTGTTTACAGTCTCTAAATGCACTCTTGGGTTTTCACACAACATTGCTTGATACTTGGTCATACGGCTGTTACTAAACCAATGATTTCCTTTGTAATCCAACAACGTCTGTACTGCATGTGGGACTCGTACATAAAGTTCTTGACCCAGAGTGAGTTTATCGGCTTCAGCTACTAGCAGGGCGGCTGCAGCTACGGCTCTTAGACAAGGTGGAAGTCCGCTGGCCACTGCATCCAGTTGTTTAGACATGTAGGCAACAGGTCTTTGCCATGATCCCAAGTACTGTGTCAATACTCCCACAGCCATTCTTCTCTGCTCATGTACATACAGGTAGAATGGTCGTGTGTGATCAGGTAGACCTAATGCTGGGGCACTCATCAAAGCCTTCTTCACATCTTCAAATGCCGTTTGCTGTTCTTGGGTCCATAAGAAGGGATCGTGCTCTGTACCTTTGATGGCTGCGTACAGAGGTTTTGCTAGTATCGCATAGCTGGGAATCCATATCCTACAGAAGCCTGCTGCCCCCAAGAATTCTCGCACTTGTCTTCTATTCTTGGGTATTGGTATTTGGCAGACAGCTTCTTTTCTCTCTGGCCCCATAATCCTTTGACCTTCAGAGATATGGAATCCCAGATACTTGACAGTTGGCAAACACAACTGAGCCTTCTTTCTAGACACCTTGTATCCTGCCTTCCAGAGAATATGTAGTAGATCGTGCGTTGCTTGCTGACATTTTTCTTTTGTAACTGCTGCTATCAACAAGTCATCTACATATTGTAACAAGACACACTCTCCTGGGATGGACTCGAAATCCAATAGATCTTGACTTAGGGCTGAACCAAATAGGGTAGGTGAATTTTTAAACCCTTGGGGCAGTCTTGTCCAAGTCATTTGGCGTTTTGAGCCCGTTACAGCGTTCTCCCATTGGAAAGCGAAAATACATTGACTTTCTGTGGCAATTCGGAGGCAAAAGAAGGCATCTTTGAGATCTAAGACTGTGAAGTAAGTAGCCCCGCCCGGAATTAAAGCAAGCAGGTTATATGGATTGGGCACGACTGGATGTATACTAACAACCGCATCATTGACTGCTCTCAAGTCCTGCACAGGTCGATACTCATCTGTACCGGGCTTTTGAACAGGCAGCAATGGGGTGTTCCAGGGGGAAGTACAGAATTTTAGGATACCATACCGTATGAATTTATCCAGATAGGATTGGATGTTCTTCTTAGCCTTCTGTGGGATGTGGTATTGTCTTAGGCTTACTGGATAAACCCCAAGTTTCAGTTCAATTTTTATAGGTGGAATATTGCGGGCCAGTCCTGGTGGGTTGTTCTCTGCCCAAACTCCTGGTATGTTAAACAATGTCTCATCACTCCTAGGGTTTTGGCTAGTCAACACTGTATAAAGTCGCCACTCTTCTTCCTTTGGTACGGATAAAGTCATAATACCTGAAGGTCCATTAAACTTTAAAGATGTTGTTCCATTCGGTAGGAACGTAATCTGCGCTTGTAATTTTGATAGCATATCACGTCCCAGCAATTGGACTGGACATTCAGGCATATAAAGGAATTGATGTTTTACTACGTGGCCTCCCAATGTACAGAGTCGACTTTTAAGAACCGGTTTTTCAGCACTTCTTCCAGTTGCTCCTATCACAGTAATAGTCCTTCCAGATGGAGGAGCAACTAGATTAGTCACCACTGAATGTTCAGCACCAGTGTCGATCATGAACGCACTCCTTTTCCCCCCTATTGATACATCGACCATAGGCTCCGCTCGACCAAGGGGGATGGAGCCCGGTCGGTATCAATAGTCCTCCATGACCGTGTCAGCCAATCCTACAAAGTCCCTACCTTCTCTATCGCGGGACCTTTGCGCTGCTGGAATATACCTGTCTTCCCTAACACTTCCTCTGTTCCCATTACTCCCTCTATAACCATTACTCCCTCCGGGGCCTCCTCTACCTCTCGCTCTGCCTCTAAAGTTTCCGTAGCCTGCCCTGGGTTGGTCTCTCTCGTACTGCTCTCTTTGCGGACATTCGTTCCTCCAATGCCCTTCTTCCCTGCAATACGCGCACTGATCCCTACTCAAAGGCTCCCTACTCCATCTATTATTGCCTCTATCTGGGCCCCGTTTATCTACGCCTGCGATCGCTACCGCTAGCATATCAGCCTTTTTACGCATCTTGCGCTCTTCCTCTTTCTTACTTTCTGTATCCCTGTTCATATAGACCTTATTTGCTACCTCCAATAGTTGGGTGATGGACATACCTGCAAACCCTTCTAACTTTTGTAGCTTGCGCTTAATATCTCCGTATGCTTGGCTGACAAAGGCGGAGTTAACCATTCGGGAATTGTCTGCGTCTTCCGGATTAAAGGGGGTATACAAGCGGTATGCCTCCAATAATCGGTCATAAAAGACACTGGGCGCTTCATCGCTTTTCTGAATCACCTCAACTGTCTTCGACATGTTAATGGCTTTCTTTCCTCCTGCTTTCATGCCAGCAATTATAGCGTCTCTATAGGCTCTGAGTTGAACCATATCAGCACCATTTACGTTCCAATCGGGATCAGTGTTGGGATAATGTGTTGCGGCCCATGCTGCTGGATTAGCTTGGTTCAAAGCACGGGCTCTATCCTCTAGTGCTTTAATGGCTGCTTGATTTATTCTTGTCCTTTCCTCATTGTTAAATAAAGTCATTAATAACTGCTGGCAATCAGCCCATGTCGGATTATGCGTCTGTACTATTGAGGTGAACAGATCAGTCATGGCTTGTGGTTTCTCAGTATACGAGGAATTATGGGTCTTCCAGTTTAAAAGGTCGGTAGTGGTAAATGGGACATATACGAAGACTGGGTCAGCGTGTGCCATTTGACCTGCGGCATCGATATAAGCTGACCCGGGATTTAGGCGAAGAGGCATCTGATAGTGCTTTAATTGTTGGGCACCAGTCAACTGTCGGGTTTGGATGGGGCTACGTAGAGAGGCGTCAGTCATGGGTTCCGGTCGGGGAGAGATAGGGTATGGGGATGTGGGAGGTTGGTTTTGGGAAAAGGTCGTAAATAAAACACTTCGAGCCGAGCTAGATGAAGCTTGACCGGAAGTCTGAAGTGGCGCCAAATCAGGATATTCGTTTTTAATGGGGGTGGGTTCTGGTTCCGGAAGGGGAGATTTAGTACGAGGGGGGGTGGATCCTGTACTGGAGGAGGAAGCGGAAGTGGATGAGGGTAATGAGGGGAGGGGTGCAGGACTTCCTGCGTTTGCGTCACTTCTTCTTAACGGAAAGTAAGGGAGCGGCAAAGGGATCTCGGACTCAGGGGGCGTGTCCAAAATGGGCCTAACACCAGTCCTAGTGGACGAACAAGTCCTAGCTACCATGAGGCGACACTGCTCCTCGTGGCATGTCTGGAGCCATTTTGGCGAGTCATTTACGGCCTGTCTCCAACAGTCAATATAAGGAAACTGGCCGTAAAGTTCAGGCCTACCTGATACAGCCACGTGTAAGCGCTGTACCAGAGTTAGATCCAAACTGCCACGTGGCGGCCATGCCGCAACCAAAGTAGGCCACTCTCTAGTACACAAAGTAACTAAACGCACAGGAGACATCTTAACCCCAAAATCACAAGTTTTGAATCCCTTTTTAAAATTCTTCACCATACAACCTAAGGGATCCGGAATCGTTGACTGCGACGCACCCATACTTAACAATGGAACGTCGTCGACAACGAATACTATACACGCGTACTATTCAACAGTCACACCCGTTTCCTCTGGCAACAGCACCACGTGGTACGGTTACCAAGTGAAACGTACACAATAACAATAAACACTCAGGGAATTCCCGTACACACACAGCTGTTACACCAGTCACTATATAATCAATATTATGCGCTTTGGCGTAACTATACAGTCACCCACGCTATAATTCTCTATATACGAATTACCCGTCTATAACACACCCCAGTAACATCGTCTTTTACAAATAGCGGTTACAGTACGGTTAGCATAGGTCAAAGCACAAGTTAAGGTCACAATACAATTATTAGTGGTTATGGTGTTAAAACATGCAATTGACGACAATGATTAGTACTTATATACAATGTCAGTAAATATACAGGGTTATGGTACCGTGCACTATAATACAGCAACACACTATTAACACTCTCGCTAGACGGCTGAGCTCGCGCTATCTAACAAGATATACACTTTACTAAAACAATCGTTAACACATTTACAATTCCCAACTAAACTATTGGCCAGTACCTTGAATGGACTACCTAAAAACAATCTACATACGTTTTGGTTAGCCACACTGCCCAATCACCACATATATAGCGAGCTAGAGGACCGAATTTACACAGACGCCTCTTAGTCGCACTATCAAAAGTCTAGTGGGTTCCAAATTTACACGCCTTCCCACTTAGCCCAGATAGGATGAGAACTAGCGAACCGAATTTACACAGACGCCGCTTAGTCTCCCGGTCTCTCCGACCTAGCGAACAAAATGTACACCCTAGAACGCTAGTCTAGACAAGACACCGGTGTCCGGCTAGGGCTATTTTACACCAGAGCGCCCCGCCTGACTAACCAAATCAAACGGTCTGACTAAAGAGCGTTCGATCGAGCGGTGCGCCTTCGCTCCTTCCCTCCGACAGAGGGGGCAGATACACAGATTCAAAAACCCCTTTGGGCCTACCGCACAATCGGTATACCCCTAGTGGGTCCTGCCGTCTAAAACAGCAGTTGTCTTACCTCCTCGTTCCTGAACCTGAGTTCACACTCATCGACGGGGACACCCCAGCACTTCTCACGTAGAGGCCGATGATCTCCTGGACAACAGACCAGTGGCGCCGAGACGAAGGGAGGTCCACGCAGAAGTTCAGGGGTGCAGCCGTAGAGAACGTGGGCAAAGATAGACCGTCTCACGCCTCTGCCTCTCAGCTACCGTTGAACGATGAGCTTCCCGGCCAATGCACCAAATGATACCGGAGAAACTGACGGAAGCCAAGCACAGAGAGATGGACACAGGTTTCTTCAGGAAGGAAGAGATTCTTTATTGGATCACCGATCGGGACTCAGAGGGACTAATGTCACCAAAATACAGCAAGTTCTGAGCCCCGGACAATAGTGCAGGCTCCTTATATAGGCATATAACTCCTCCCATATTAAGCTCCACCCGCACATTCTCTCAACCAATCAACCCAAATAAGAATTAACTTCCTGTTTGACCGCATGGCCTGTCCAGCACAATGGAGGAGGGGGAATACTATATCCTGTATTCTTGCACATGCTCCGTACACTACTGATCGTATCTTGCCTCGTGCAACCAACTGATCGATACGTCAGCATATGCACGTACACATGCCACGTGGTAATCTCGGCCTACTAAATTTATTTTTACCGAGATTCCACCACAGCTAAGCATAGTCTTTCACTGTAGAACATCACTCCCAACCATGCTCTGTCTAGTTCCCTTCTTCAAATTTACTGTGCACCAAGAAATTTTCTTTTATGTCACATTACATTCTAACATAATTTTTATGGTATAATATTATACACATCATTGCAAATCCACAAGGAAGTATAACGTCTACATGACACATTATATTACATTGAGGTATCTGTGTAAATAAATGGCTTTTATTTGCAGATTGTAATGTCTGCCTTGTTTATGGCTAACAGGTTTTTTTCCGTTACGTGTTGCAGGTATTCATTCCAAGATGAAGAAGACATGTTTATGGTGGTAGATTTACTTTTAGGAGGGGATCTTCGGTATCATCTGCAGCAAAATGTCCAGTTTACAGAAGAAACTGTTAAGATGTATATATGTGAAATGGCTCTAGCATTAGACTACTTAAGGAGTCAACATATAATTCATAGGTAAAAAATAATAATATATAAGATTATCTTTATATATATTCCATTCCACCATCAGATTTTCATTCTGTTTTAAATATGTTTATTTGTTTCATAACATATTCCAAGTGTTAATGTTGAAGCAGGTAAGTGCCTGCGCAGAGGCCTGGTTTTCATTGCATGCATGGATATTCAAATCGTTGCCTGCGCAGAGGCTCATCAATCCTGTCTATTATTCTACAGCGTTAAATATAATATCACATTTAAACGTGTTTTTGTCGTCTTTCTTATGAAGGCATTGTTCAAACTTTATAGTATCTAATAACCATTTGGCGTTAAATGATAACATATCAGTAAGTTCTTGCTGTCTGACCTGATTCTCATCTGTTTATCTTAATATATAGTAACATGTAAGCATGTAAATATTAATTGAAATAGCGTAATTAGCTTTTAATGCATGGTCTGGTATAGACTGTTGCTAACAGTGCAGTACTGGTAAAGGTTATATAATCAGACTCCCTATATAAAATGCTGTTGTCTTGTATAGTAAACATGCATTAACTTATATTAGTCTGGCATCTTGAGGCATCAATACATCCTGTTTACATTATTGCAGCAGCTAGTTAATGACAATATGGGCATGCCATGCACTGAGTGTGCAATAATTTGTGGAGTTACGGAAGCAGTGTACATGCTTTACTGGGCATTTTAACGGTCCCTGAATTCTTGAAGGACCTGCATATTTATGCTAACTGCTTAAAAAGTAAATACAAGCGTGGAAAAGTCCTCCCTGCACCTCCCCAGCTCCACGTGGGTCTCTTGAAGTGTGTACTCCAATGTCTCGCCCGGTGTCGGTCACATGTTTGGAGCCGGTGCTCCACCCCCACGACCACCAGTCCGTCGGGAGGGTGGCACAGTCCCGCCCCACCGGGCTCACAGCACCAGAGGCCCAGGTACCCACTTCTCCGGCGGTCAGGGACACAGCACGGGGCATCTGTCTAGCGCTCGGTTCTACCAGGGCCCGTGCGAGTCACCCATGGCTGTCCCCCGTTGCCTCTCTGTCTGAGATAAATCTTCAGGCAGGCTCCATTCCGGTAGCCTTTGCCCGTTCAGGCGGTCTGCTCGGACCCCTCGCGGTATCTTTCGCCCGGGGCGCGCCACCGCCATGTGGCCGGGTCTGTCTCCCCCCCCGGCCGGTAAGGGGGGAGCGGGGCCGGTCCGCTCCTCGTAACGGTATGGCCTTCCATGTAGTTAGCGTAGCTGGCATGCCGCTGTCTCCTGGCTGCCAGTCAGTGATATGTGTCGTTGGGAGCCGCCATTTTCCATGTTTGTGATGGCGAGTAGGCCCGCTTTTGTATTTGCGGTGTTCCCGACTCGGTACCTGTCCCTGTTTGGGATCTCCATGAAGCTTGGATGCTGCTTGTTAGGGATGTGTCGGTCATTTCTGTATTGAGTCTGTCTATATGCTGAGTTTTAGCAGTTTTTCCGAGCTCAGGCCGGGAGGCATAGTGTTCTGCTGCCCAGTGGCATCTCTAGGATTCATTTTTACGGGGGGCACAGGGTGGGCAAGGGACAAAAATAGGGGGGCACATTCAACCCCGCCCTCGCCGCAGTTTGACCCCGCCCCTGCCGCATGTTAAGCCCCGCCCCCGACAAAATGTGTGTTTTTTTGTTTTGTTTTGTTTTTTATAATCCCTGGTGGAGGATTCATTATTTTCCACCAGTGATTATTAAAAAAACAAACACATTTCCTTTGATACAGTGCCATAGTTGCCAACATTTGAAAAAAAAATTCCAAGGACATTTTGCAGCACAGCTATCAATCACTGTCTGTGTATAATATCCCTGGACAGTCAGTGCTCTCTGTATAATACAGGGTTGTATATATAATAAATTGGGACAGTCAGTGCTCCCTGTATAGTGATGCTCTCTGTATAATACAGGGTTGTGTGTATAATAAATTGGGACAGTCAGTGCTACCTGTATAGTGCTGCTCTCTGTATAATACATGGCTGTGTGTATAATATCCCAGGACAGTCAGTGCTCCCTGTAAAGTGCTGCTCTCTGTATAATACAGGTCTGTTTGTGTATAATATCCCAAGACAGAGAGCAGCACTATAAAGGAACACTGACTATCCTGGGATATTATACACACACAGATCTGTATTATACAGAGAACAGCACTATAGTATTATACAGATAGCTGAGCATATACCCCATGTCCCAATCTCTAGACTACTAGCACCTGTCAACAGCAGCTCCCAGACGTGTGTAACAGGGCTAAAGTGTGCGGCAGCTCACACAGATTATTCAGCTGTAAAGCGCACTCGCTGGCAGAGCCAAACTGAGAATCCAAAGCATCCCTGGAAAAATGCCATTTCTACAAGTCAATATGTATATATTGTACAGTAAGCACACAAGCTCACTGACATGCGCAAATAGGCTTACTGACAGACAAAACTCTCTGACTCACACACAAGCTTACTACAGACAAACTCACTTGTATAAACACAAGGCTTACTACAAAGAAGTCCAGGGACACACACAAGCTCACTAAAGACAAGCTCACTGACACACACATGCTCACTAAATAGAAGCTCACTGACACACACAAGCAGTACCATCTTAACAGCGTTAAGGGCCCCCGGGCAAAGCAGTGCACTGGGGCCCTTCCTACACAACAACTCACAGGAATAAAATTTTTAATTATTGATAGACTGCTGAGTACATACACACACACACAGATTTCTGAATGTACACAAACTACTGAATGCACACAGGTGTTGCTGAATGCACACAGGCTGATTTATACACGTACACACAGACTGCTGAGTCCATACACACACACACACACACACACACAGACATACAGACTGCTGAGTCCATACACACACACACACAGACACACACAGACTGCTGAGTCCATATACACACACAGACTGCTGAGTCCACACACACACACACACACACACAGACTGCTGAGTCTATACACACACGCAGACTGCTGAATCCATACACACACACACAGACATACAGACTGCTGAATCCATACACACACACACACAGACTGCTGAGTCCATACACACACACAGACTGTTGAGTCCATACACACACACACACAAACACTGCTGAGTCCATACACACACACACACACACAGACTGCTGAGTCCATATACACATACAGACTGCTGAGTCCATACACACACACACACATACTGCTGATTCCATATACACACACACTGCTGAGTCCATACACACACACACACACACACACACACACAGACTGCTGAGTCCATACACACACATAGACTGCTGAGTCCATACACACACACAGACTGTTGAGTCCATACACACACACACACACACACACACACTGCTGAGTCCATACACACACACACACAGACTGCTGAGTCCATACACACATACAGACTGCTGAGTCCATACACACACACACACACATACTGCTGATTCCATATACACACACACTGCTGAGTCCATACACACACACACACACACACACAGACAGACTGCTGAGTCCATACACACACATAGACTGCTGAATCCACACACACACATAGACTGCTGAGTCCACACACACACATACACACTGCTGAGTCCATACATACACACACACATACACAGACTGCTGAGTCCATACACACGCACAGACTGCTGAGTCCATACACACGCACAGACTGCTGAGTCCATACACACGCACAGACTGCTGAGTCCATACACACGCACAGACTGCTGAGTCCATACACACGCACAGACTGCTGAGTCCATACACACACACACACAGACTGCTGAGTCCATACACACACACACACACAGACTGCTGAGTCCTTACACACACACAGACTGCTGCTGAGTCCATACACACACACACACACACACACACAGACTGCTGAGTCGATACACACACATACACACACACACACACACACACACATACAGACTGCTGAGTCCATACACACACACAGACTGCTGAGTCCACACACACACATAGACACTGCTGAGTCCATACACACACACACACATACACACTGCTGAGTCCATACACACACACACACATACACAGACTGCTGAGTCCATCCACACACACACAGTGGCGTACACACAACCCATGGGGCCCCGGTGCGAAAACTGATCTGTGGCCCCCCCCCCCCCCCCCGCGCGCTTACTCTGCGCGGGCTGGGGCCGCAACACATGGCGGGCGGGCCCATTGAGTAATGCTTTCCTATATGGGCGGTTTGAATGCGCGCGTGGCTCTTGCCACGCATGTGCATTCGGAGCCGAGAGGCGGATCGGGACGGAGAGATCCCCAGCGCCAAGGGAGCCCGGCGCTGGAGAAAGGTAAGTGCTTTAGACACACACACACACACTCTCATGAACAGACGCACACATTTACTGACAGACACACACTCAGTGACAGACGCACACAAACATACTCAGTAACAGACACACACACTCACACTAACACACTCACTCACACTAACACACTCACTCACACTAACACACTCACTCACACTAACACACTCACTCACACTAACACACTCACTCACACTAACACACTCACTCACACTAACACACTCACTCACACTAACACACTCACACTAACACACTCACTCACACTAACACAAACTAACACTAACACAAACTAACACTAACACAAACTAACACTAACACAAACTAACACTAACACAAACTAACACTAACACAAACTAACACTAACACAAACTAACACTAACACAAACTAACACTAACACAAACTAACACTAACACAAACTAACACTAACACAAACTAACACTAACACAAACTAACACTAACACAAACTAACACTAACACAAACTAACACTAACACAAACTAACACTAACACAAACTAACACTAACACAAACTAACACTAACACAAACTAACACTAACACAAACTAACACTAACACAAACTAACACTAACACAAACTAACACTAACACAAACTAACACTCACACTCTCACTCACACTCTCACTCTCACTCACACTCACACTCTCACTCACACTCACACTCTCACTCTCACCAACACTCTCACCAACACACTCACCAACACACTCACCAACACACTCACTAGCACACTCACTAACACACTCACTAACACTAACACACACTCACACACACACGTTTTTTCTGTTTTTTTTTTAAATTTAATCCCCCCAGCCTCCTTACCTGTGTGAGAGCTGGGGGGATTCCCTGGGGTCCAGTGGCGTTGCTGGTCACCCGGCTGGCGGGCGCGCGAGGGAGCACTGTCCCCTGGGTGCTCCCTCTTCAGCTCCCTCGCGCGCCGCGTACTGATACCGGAGCCGGAAGATGACGTCATCTTCCGGCTCCGGTTTCAGTGCGGTGCGCGAGGGAGCTGAAGAGGGAGCACCCAGTGGACAGTGCTCCCTCGCGCGCCCGCCAGCCGGGTGACAGCAGGGCCAGCCTCGGGGGGCCCGGAGGTGGCCGGCTCCTGGGCCCCCCAGCAGAAGAGGCTGGCCCTGTGGGTACAAACCGGGTCGCAGGGGCGGCCGGGCCCCCTGGTGGGCCGGGCCCGGTCGCAGCCGCGACCCCTGCGACCCTGGTATGTACGCCACTGCACACACACACATACACAGACTGCTGAGTCCATACACACGCACAGACTGCTGAGTCCATACACACGCACAGACTGCTGAGTCCATACACACGCACAGACTGCTGAGTCCATACACACACACACACAGACTGCTGAGTCCATACACACACACATACACACACACAGACTGCTGAGTCCTTACACAGACTGCTGCTGAGTCCATACACACACACACACACACATACAGACTGCTGAGTCCAGACGTCCAGACACACGCACACACAGCTGAGTGCACACACACACACACACACACAGACTGCTGAGTCCATACACACACACACACACACACAGACAGACTGTTGAGTCCATACATACACACACACACACACAGACTGCTGAGTCCAGACACACACACACACACACATCAAACCTACCTGTTACTGGGGGTCAGCCATCTTCTGGCCTTTGCAGCAGCAGCATGGGCTGCTGCTTAATGGCGGGGGCGGGGCTTAGGTGCGGGAGGCAGGGCTTTGTTTGGGGACGGGGAGCCTGTCAGTGCTCTCTCCAACCACAGACAGCCCCCAGCCTCCAGCTGAGCTGCTCTGTCCTGCATTCCCTCGGGCTGTCACAGACTGTTACAGCCCGAGGGAATATAATCTAAACACATGGCCAGCAGGTTGCTGGCATTTTGGGGGGCCCAAGGGGGGGCACAACATGATGTAGGGGGGGCCATGGCCCCCTCTGCCCCCCCCCCCCCCAGCGACGCCACTGCTGCTGCCTTTCAGCTCGGCGGCCCAGCCCCGCCACCCAGATTTTCATTCTGCATGTAGTGGTTGAATTATAATTGTGAGATATGGGGATTAAAGCCTACAACATAATTTTGTTTTTCATTTTTGTGTGTTTTTTAACTCATTAATAATTTGGCTTTGTAGTAGGAAATCTTATTGTTATTATTATTATTTATTATTTAACTGAATTGTTCATCTTGTTGAATCCACAGAGGAAATATAAACACACAAAATAAAAAAAAAGACTACTGACTTATTTAATCCACATATTTAAGTAAAAGCTCAAATATACTTGTTTGTCAGAATAGCCTTATAAATGTAATTGTCTGCATTCTGAAAATTAATATTTACTATATATACTGAACAATTATTCTTGAGATATATCACCCTTGAATGTTATCTTGAGTATTATTTTTTTCTTGTGTCATGTAACCAAAAGGAGAATGACAGGCAATAAAGAATCAAATCAAGGGACATCTGATCAGCCAGGAATTGTTCTTTAAAAATCAATGCTGTCAGGAAACTACGGAAGTGTCTCAGAACTTGAAGTCATCCACTGATGCTATTGTTCAGTAATTCACCTTTGCCGTACCAAGCAGTGGCATACACACAACCCATGGGGCCCCGGTGCGAAAACTGATCCGGGGCCCCCCCCTCCCCCTGTGCGAGCGCTTACTCTGCGCAGGCTGGGGCCGCAACACATGGCGGCGGGCACCTGGTCCCAGGGCTGCGACCCGTGCGACCGCGGTATGTATGCCAGTGCATGCATAAACACATACACTTAAAGGACCACTACAGACACCCAGATCACATCAGCTCAATGAAGTGATCTGGGTGCCAGGTCTCTCTAGTTTTAACCCTGCAGCTGAAAACATAGCAGTTTCAGAGAAACTGCTATGTTTCACTGAGGGTTAATCCAGCCTCTAGTGGCTGTCTCATTGACAGCCGCTAGAGGATTTTCTGCGATTCTCACTGTGAAAATCACAGTGAGAAGACGCTGAACGTCCATAGGAAAGCATTGAGTAATGCTTTCCTATGGGCGGTTTGAATGCGCGCGTGGCTCTTGCCACGCATGTGCATCGGAGCTGAGAGGCGGATGGAGACGGAGAGATCCCCAGCGTTAAGGGAGTCCGGCGCTGGAGAAAGGTAAGTGCTTAAGACACACAAACACACACTCTCATGAACAGACGCACACATTTACTGACAGACACACACTCAGTGACAGACGCACACAAACATACTCAGTAACAGACACACACACACTAACACACACACTCTAACACTAACACACACACTCTAACACTAACACACACACACTCACTAACACACTCACTAACACACTCACTAACACACACACTCACTAACACACACACTAACACTAACACACTCACTAACACACACACTCACTAACACTAACACACTCACTAACACACACACTCACTAACACTAACACACTCACTAACACACACACTCACTAACACTAACACACTCAAACGTTTTTTTTTTATTTAATCCCCCCAGCCTCCTTACCTGTGGGAGAGCTGGGGGGATTCCCTGGGGTCCAGTGGTGTTGCTGGCCCTGCTGTCACCCGGCTGGCTGGCGGGCGCGCGAGGGAGCACTGTCCCCTGAGTGCTCCCTCTTCAGCTCCCTTGCGCGCCGCGTACTGATGCCGGAGCCGGAAGATGACGTCATCTTCCGGCTCCGGTTTCAGTGCGGTGCGCAAGGGAGCTGAATGAAGAGGGAGCACTCAGGGGACAGTGCTCCCTCGCGCGCCCGCCAGCCAGCCGGGTGACAGCAGGGACAGCCTCTGGGGGCCCGGAGGTGGCCGGCTCCTGGGCCCCCCAGCAGAAGAGGCTGGCCCTGTGGGTACATACCTGGGTCGCAGGGCGGCCGGGCCCCCTGGTGGGCCGGGCCCGGTCGCAGCCGCGACCCCTGCGACAATGGTATGTACGCCACTGGTACCAAGATAATTTATTACATTTTGCAAGATTGTTCACTAAACCAGAACTTGCAAATATTTGATAAGGAAACTACACATGTTATGAAAAAGTAGGCAAATTGGGAAAAAGGCTCCAATTATGCTATTTCCCAACTTGGCTATTTTTAACTAAAATTTGAGTTTCTCTTCCCAATTCCATTTTTCTTTTGTTTTGTTTTAAATTTGGTATATTTTCCTAAATCTACCATATGTCCTAATACATTTTTTGACAGTTCTCGATCATGATCAGCTTTTCTTTATCAGCGTCCTCTGGACACTGCAGGCGCTGCATCTAATTGAGTGGTTATAGTGTCTGGAGTCCCCTGGAACAATTTTTTCATTCTGTGTTAAAACGTTAATGGTTTAATGCTAAACAGAATTCCTCTGCATTCCATCCCATCTGTGCTGCTCGGCTAATGAGGAAGCATTAGCCTGAGCAGCAAGGTGCAGCTGTGATTGGCTGAGGGTGTCAGTGGACCGCTTTGAGCCAATCAAAGTGGTCATAACAGGTAGGAGTTGGTATGGCTAGAAGGAAGTGTGTAATCTCAGCCTTAACCATGCCTCCAGTAAATACTGGGCTGTGGGTGTCCAGGGACCCTCATTCGGTGTTAAACCACTTAAAAAAAGGTTTAACATTAAATGGAGGGGCAGTTCCAGTGGACTCTAGGCACTACAACCAGTTCAATGAGACCAATTGGTACTTTCATATATATAATATTTATATGACAAACCACCGGGGTCCAGGAATTTATTCATTAGGAACCTATTACTGGAAAGTTAGTGTCAAGTAATCCCCCTAGCAAAGAGCAGCTTTTCACTGGCATCGGTGGTTAGTAAGTTGTAGGTTCTCATATATTATACCATGGATTAAATTACATAACACAAAATAAATGTCTTGGATAATGTACTCTTGATTGCCACAGATCCTGTTAAATTCATTCAAATCATAGGCACATTCACATTCTACTATGCATGAGGACTTCCAGCGTCTCTGGAATCCCCATAGAAAAGCACGAAATAATCCTTTCCTATGGGGAAATCGTAATGCGAGCATTAGGTCTCCCCCGCTGGCTCATGTTGGTGGGACAGGAGCGGAGGTGGACCCGAGCAAGTGCATAGGGACATAGATGCTGGACCTAGATAAATGACAGAAGGCACTTTTAACCCCTTCTGCACTAGGTGGAGGTGGGCACTATAGGGAGCTATAGTGCCAGGAAAACAGCTTAGTTTTCCTGGAATTATAGTTGCCCTTTAAATTTGGGGAAACAAATTGGATTCTTTTCTTGCATCTTTGTTCTTGGTTAACCACGCATTAATTGTCTTGTATTAAGATAGATTATGTAAGGCTGAAGTTGATGGACGCAAGTCTCTTTTCAGCTATGTAACTATGTATCCTCACGTGTCATTTATATCTGAGCTTTTTAGAGGGTTTTTTTTCTTGGCATTTGCTATTTCATACTTCGTATCAGAAAGGAGAGATACAATCTCGCTTTGACTTGTCTTTTGTTGTCATCATATTGCCCTCATGGTTGAAATCATGGACTGGTCGTTATGTTTCCCTACTAAATGGTTATTTCAGGTTAAGCAACCATCTTTCATAAATGCTCAATCATGTCTCTGCACTCCTGGTCCATATACCACATACACTGTATTTCCTATCACTGAATGTCCTTAATATGATATTTCTTTGATAACATAGCATTATACACCTTTGATTGATTGATGGAATGCTATACATTGTTCACATTTTCTGAGTAACTATAGGACATTTAAATTAAAAAAAATCTACTCTCCCCTGCTCTATTTTTTATCACTTTTAGTAGATATACCACCAATAAAGCTTGCAAAAGCCGCAGATCTTCTGCCGGCCATCTTCGCAAGTCCTCCATCAATGAGAAGTCTCTGATTCTGAGCTGCACACTCGTGGTGGGTGGTGGAGCACGCCGGATTAGAAGAGGCTGTAGGGGAGCAGAGTAGTATTCAGAGGAGCAAACTGAGGAGAGCAAATGAAGGCACTCACAGGTTCTCAGGTGACTCACAAGTTAACTGTGACTTGAAGTAGACGGTGGCAGGCGTGCTCTATCAGAGCCTCAGTGGAGCTAACGGAAGAGGAGGAGAACCTTCCTGACTGTCCCTCATAAATTTATATATTTATGAAAGTGTCAATTTCTCAAAGAAACTGGCACTTTTATAAAGTGAAATGGAATACTCCTTACACATTGCACTTCATCAAGCTGTAATGTACAGTACACTACAAATAATTTGGGGGAATGACTTCTGTGATGTAAATGTTCGAAAATATGCACATAGGAGCATATTAACGTTTAGCTATTGATTTTCCTTTGTCTCTATATGTACAATAAAATTATTGAGCTTTAATTGTCCATACTTTTGTGTATGCTGAAGAATTGCTGTTCCTGTCTTCTGGAAATTGTTACAATCTACCAAGGACCATGTATGTATAACCCACTAAGGCTAATATTCTTCTTGTTCTGTTTCAGAGACGTCAAACCAGACAATATTCTACTTGATGAACAAGGTAAGCAAATTAATTTGCACTGCTTGTAGTACATGCTCTATAGAGGGTATGTTATATCTCACATTTGCATAATGTAGATTAAAGCTAAGAATGTTTTCTCGTACAGATATCTCCACGTCATTAAGGGGTAAATTACAATCTGTGGGTTGATAATTCTCAACAAGTTATAGCTGCCCATGAGAGATCACAATCACACTGGTCCGATATTTTTGAAATTTTTACTATCAGCAGTGCTGTGGAAAAAGGTCCTACACACAGCAGTGTACTAAGGATGGGGGGAAGATGGGGCCGATCTGTCTAAGCAGTCACCTACCTACCAGCATCTTGCCCGCGGGGTGCCATGCAGCAGGTACCTGCTCTGAGTCTGTGTTCTTGGTACTTATTGTGCTGCACCAAAGGGGGTGCTGGCAAAACGCTACACTGATTTCCCTCACGCATACTGTATTGTTGCTGGAGCCAGTATATAATGTCATGCCAGTCCCAGCAAAAAGGCAGTACTGCAGGGAGCTAGGCAGTCTGTGAGACTGTGAAACTTCCCACTGGACCCCCGGGATTAGGGTTCCACTCCAGCGTAAGGACAGGGAGGCTACAAAAAGAAGAATACACACCAGGCTGCCTGTTAATTATTTTAGCTTGCTGGATGCAGGACATGCAGGGAGCACTGTTTCAATTCTCCCTGCAGCGTTCTAGCGCCCTAAACATAGCACAAACACTTATAATGATGTGCTCATACTATGATTGTTGAGGACAGTTCCCTGGTGACCCCAATAGTGGGACACCAGGGGACTAAGTCAGGACGCCGGGACAGGACACGAAAATCTGGACTATCCCGTTGTAACCGGTGGGAGGCATGCAGTTGGCCAAGTATGATCCTCTGTATTGATTCCACATAAAGTACTCTCTTACAGTAGTTGGCAGTGAGCTACAGTCAGGGACCAGGTTAGCCTGTATAAATCACACTAAAGCAGTCTCTTTGCATGTGTTTTTCTAAAAGTCCATGCAATTTTAACCTGAAGTTGTACAGAAATGTTTTTCTAAAATGTAATCTCAAGCTAAAGAGTTTGACTGGCAATGAGGTACTCGGTGTCTCTCCATACCAGTTGGTTTTGTTTTCATACATCAGTTTTCATTTAATACCAGAAACATTTAGAAAAGTGCTAGCGTTTGTTTATACGTAGCAGCAGTCTAACACTCTATCGCAGTTTATTGATTGTTAGCATTCTCTTAGGATCTATACCAACTCTACTGAAGATAACTTTGTGCATCGTTAAGGGATATTTTGTTCTCACTTTTCTCGGTTGTTTTGTTCAGTTTCAGTGTTCTTGGTCGAAGTCCTACACTGCCTTATTAATCTTCCTACTTGCTGCACTTTGACCAACACCTTCTATCACTAATTCCAACTCCTGACTGACTAAAGAAAAACTAACACGAACGCCTTCTGTGTTCTGATTTAGCTGTGTGCATACAAACTGCCACCGTTTGAAGTAGCACACAGCAGTAGCACTTTATTTCCAAAGACAGAAATTATGTGGGTTTTTTTTTTTGCTTAGTGCTGTAAACCAGGTGCATTTTTATAAATAGTTATCGCAGTATCAAAATATGACATGACCGCGGTTGGTACAGCGAATACAACTAATATATGTTGAATGTATATTAGTATATGTTAATTATATATTTGTAATAATTACAGTTTAGTATTGTTAATAATACCTTCAATGACTTGGAACTCAGCTGAACTAGAAGATGCTTAAATCATAGTTATGTTATGCTTTAAATTGTTGAATTATTTATGTGAAGAAACTACCCTTTTTTTTGTTGACTTTAATTTTCCTCGATCGGTAGATAAAATTATCGAACACTGACCACCCCCCTGGCTCATTAACTACAAAGAAAACTGCAGATTAAGTGCTCTCTCTGTGTGGCCGCTGTTCGTATGGCTGAAAGAGGCAGCGGGACTTGGTCGTCGAATGTCTGGGACTAAAATCGGACACTCTACTTCCAACCAGGAGAGCGCTATTCGGTAGATTTGTTCCCAAGAACTAGGGGAACAAATGCTACCCATGAGCCAGGGGAACAGTTTGTGGATTTGTTCAGGTTTTAGAACTCTCCAAAATAGACCGACCGCTAACCTCTGAACTGTGGAACTGTTTTGGGTATAAGACCTTGTTTGTGGTTGGTCAAATTATGACTTCCATGGAAATTTTCAAAACCCCTGAATCGATCTGGGTGATTTTTGGATATGTTGGTCCCCCAGATCGGGGCTATTAGGGGATGTGACTTTTGTGGGGTTTCCATATGTTTTAGAGGTACTTTCGAGGTGTTGTTAAAATTTACGTTTCCTGTGCCTGGAGATAATTGAGTTTAGTACAGTTCCTGACTCAATTATCTCTCAGGCACAGGGGAGGGATTATCCTGTTTTGTGTGGGAGTATCCTGGACCTGAGAGCCAATGTAATTACGGTGTGTACTTTGCCCTAGTCTCCTCTCAGGTTCAGCAGGGAATGCCCCTGGAATGGGAGTTGGGAAACCCCTTGCATGGGGAGTTGCATATAAACCGGCCAGTTGGCCTGAATAAATTCATTCCTGATGTACCCTTTATCTAGTCTAGGCTAAATTCGGATATACGTCTGATTGCTTGGGGAATTTACTTGGATACTGCATTTTTTTCTGGAGAACGTTCGAATCAACACCCGAACTGTGAGCTATAGTCATTCAGCCGTTAGCAGTTCGGGAGGAAACGAGAGCGAATGGGTATCTGTAATACCAGTGTTCATAACAATTCACATTTCTGTTTGCCCATTAAATATGCTCAAAGAGGCTTCAATTTAATATTGTTGGATTTCCAAAAAAATTAATAATTTTGGATACATTTGTAAAAATACTTTTTTTCAATATTTTAAATTATGAAAGAAACATAAACTATAACATTTTTTTACAAAAATTAAAATAATATTTATATTATTAACTAATTTTAAAGTTTATCAAAACATATTAATTCAGGAAACAAAGTTGGCACAGGACTCCCAAGTTTCCCTATTTAGGAAGAACAGTCCCTATTTTAAGTCCAATCCCTCTGTCCCTCTTTTCTATCCAAAAGGCCCACTTTTTCTATTGGCTATATTGTAGGTGTGTATAACAGAGCAATATGGCAATAATACACATAGTAATGTGCTTTTAAACTACAAGAAATGTGTTTTAGAAATCAGTCTATTAAATAAGATACATCCACTCACACCCCTAAAATGAAAGTGTCCCTCTTTGTCCATTTAAAATGTTGAGAGGTAAAGGATTCTGTACCTGGGACTGTCCTGTCTAAATTGGGACACTTAAGAGGCCTGTTTAATTACAATACCATACGGAGGTGTCTAAAAAGGCTTTTAAAACCATAGTGATAGTGACCGCAAACAAAGACACATTTGTCTTTTAAAGATTGTCATGGAAGATATAATTGCTAAATAAGTAAAGCATTGCATTATGCCCAGAATTCCAAAAGTATAGAGATTTAGATTTGTGAAATAAAAGATTATAAATCAATGTATTGCAAAAAAAACCCATGAAATTTTCCATTTATGACATAAAATACATTGATCCTGTTAAAGTAATGTTAAAGTGATTTACTTGTTACTCACTTGAGACAATGTATTGACAATGCACAATGTCACAGTCTGAGATGTGGAGAGGGGATGAGTGGGTCTGCAAATCTTGGCCTATCCAATTATGATTATAGGACACTCTGGGTCGTAAATTAATTAGTTATACGTTATATATGCTATTTCTAGTATTATATTATTATTTTAGGTATGTAGATAACTGATTTATGTCAGGATAACTGTTGTGGACTCACTAATTATTGAACTGTTTGGTCCCAGTTTGGGAACTATTTAAGTCACCCAGATACAATTCTGTGCTCATTTTTAATTTCAGTCTAATTTCGATCAATCCGGATGACGAATGATTGCTGCTGCAAACTACGCTTTTTGTAAGCAACTCTCTTATAAGTATATTTGAAATTCACAGGAGCGTTGCAGTCGGAATAACTTTTTATCACCTTTAGTTTGCGTTCGACTTTTGCTGTAAATGTTAATTATTTATCCTTGTTTTCTCTCTACTATTTTATTCCGTTTTATCAGCATTTCAGCATTTACTTGTGACTCAAACTAGGGTGTTGTGAATAAATAACTGGATTTTGCATATTAAAAACCATTACATCATTCGTGATTACTTGTTTTGCCCCACTCTCCAGGCCACGCTCATCTAACAGATTTTAATGTTGCCACAATAATTAAAGATGGTGAAAGGGCTACTGCACTAGCCGGGACTAAACCATACATGGGTAAGATTATAATTTTACATTTTAATGATCTGGATATGATAAACATGTTTATGATTATAAAAATTAAATGGTGAGCTATGACTCCCTTCCCGGAATACATATTGCTCCTGTACATTCATTATTTCTAAAAATATATAAAATTAAAAAATAAAAACTATATATAGATCTATATAAATAGCTATATATAGATTGTTAATATAGTTATTATAACCTTTGTAATAGTTAGAGATAAACATATATTTTCTGTGTATTGTTTTGTTGGGTTTTTTTTTCCTACTCTCCGTGTTCATAATATGTTCATAATTGAAAATGTTTTGTTTCCTTTAAACAAGTAATTTATGTTAGATACAACTTTTCAGGTGATAGCAATTCCATGCAGTTGTCTTCAACCTAAAATGAATTGTAACTACCAATAAGCTTGATACCATGAAAAACCAATAACAAGATTTATAGAATAATAAATGGAAAGAATGGTATTTCTGGGAACAGATATGGAAAACCTTAAAACAGCAAAAAGGATCAGAAAACTGCTGCTTACGTTTTAAAGTGCACCTGACACCCAAGGCCACCACAGGCAGTGCGGTGGTAAACAACCCTCTCAAGCCTGTGGCTTGATTAATCGCCCAGGGCCACTCTGGGCTATCAAGTCAAGGACTCATGCTATCAATCCTAAAGGGATTAAGTGCACATAATTAATCAAGGAATATTTTTTCCTTGTTTAATGTGTTTGCATATGTAGATATCTGTAGAAAGTTACCTAGATAGACCTAAACATAGCTTCGTACTTCCTGATTTCTAACCCAGTTGCCCAAGAGTGTCAATGCATAACCACACATGAGACCTTTTGGTTACCTTTTGACAAGATCTCCACCTATAACTGGCCTGGACAAAATATTTATTAAAGCAGTGTTTCCCAAACCAGTGCTCATGGCCCACCAACAATCCAGGATTTATGTATTTTCCTTTTTTCTTTCAATGGAGACACTGACAAAACTTGGACTGTTGGCGGGCCATGAGGATTTGCGAACCACTGCATTAGAGAATATGGGCTTGCTCATAATGGAGATTGTAAGCGTGAATCGACTTGAACTATGGTAAATTAATTATGTATTAAATCTTTTCATTGTTTACCTATTGTACAGATCCTGCGGAATATAATGGCACTATATAAGTACTTGTTATTGCAAAACTTTTGATCCCATTTCTAAAAATAAGCGAGATTTACTATTTTGGTTGTGATTGGTTGTGATCTATTCATCACATTCTCCCAGAAAAAAAAAATACCTGTAGTGCTCCCCCCACACTCCCCCCCCCAACCCACCCCAAAAAAAAGTCAAAACATGTTTTGTTTTTGGATTATTTTTTTAAGCTCCAGAGATTTTTCAGTCATTTGTTAATGGAGGAACAGGCTACTCATTCGAAGTAGATTGGTGGTCGTTAGGAATAATGGCATTTGAATTACTTCGAGGATGGGTGAGACATTTTAATTTTCTTTTAAATCTCAAACTGTTGCATTATTAATTTTTTCTGTAACATTTTATTGTACGTAATATTCTTTTTGTTTTCTTTCTATCCAGAGGCCGTATGATATCCACTCAAATAACCCCGTAGAGACTTTAGTCCAGTTATTTAGCACGGTCACTGTCCAGTATTCATCAGTCTGGTCAAAAGATACAATTGGTTTGCTACGGAAGGTAATTTATTTTATACATTTTTGTATACTGTGTATACTGGTTTTCCTAAATGTTTTTTATATGCACAGCATTTCATGTTAATATACACATTTTCCAGTTTTTATATTCTTTCTTATTCATACTTATTCTAAGCAAACATAAAATGCATTTTCTATAAATATTTCAGACGTTTTCATTCTACATATAATAGAATCAGCCAGGAGGTTGGAATAATGGGTTATTTAAGCTGTTTGCTCTTAATAGCTAATTATCATACCCTGGGTTTATACCCCCGAGATGTTACATTTAGCAGCCTGAGAGCCTGTGTTTCCCTGCGGACCTACTGACTGTCACAGAAATGTAGTAATATATTTGGTAAATTGTGGAAAATTAAAGTAAACCATTGCTTCATTGTATGCATATATAAAATGAGGCTGACTATTCATTGAATCGTTAAACGTAGACTGAGAGCTTAATGGTGAATTATACATTCATTGCTTCAGGTGCTGTAAACCAGAAAAATGAAACTCTCATAAAGTTTATTTAAAATATGCTATAATCTTTCCTTTAGAAAGGCTAACTATGGAACAAATATCACTTCAATGAATAAAAATAATACTTGATTTGTGGATTATTTATTAGGGATCGACCGATTATCAGCCGATATTCTGTATTTTCAGCAATATCGGTATCTGCCAATAAAGATACCGATATTGCCTCATCGATAATGCAGACCAGGGCCGCCGTCAGGTTCCTGGGGGACCCGCGGCACTCCTGGGGGGCCCAGCACATTCTTACTTACCTTCCCAGTAGCTCCTTCAGCTACCCTGTCTAACTCTTGCGAGTCCTGCGACCGTCAGAGCATTGCCACGGGTTACCATGGCAAAGCTCCACGCTGCACGCAGGCTGCGAGAGTTAGACAGGGGAGCTGAAGGAGCTGCTGGGAAGGTAAGTGTGTGCTGGGCCCCCCAGGAGTGCCGCGGGTCCCCCAGGAACCTGACGGCGGCCCTGGTCTGCATTATCGATGAGGCAATATCGGTATCTTTATTGGCAGATACCGATATTGCTGAAAATACAGAATATCGGCTGATAATCGGCCCCCCTCAAAGACAAATATTATGTGCAATACTGAGGAAAATGGAAGGAGCTGCTCATTTTGTCAACATGCCGTAGACATTTCAAATGGCTGTAGGACAGACCATGGTAATGCTTACTGCATCAAATATCAAACTGAACCATTTTACACACTTAACATACCCACAAACACACTCTGCATCATTATATACACACACTACACAAACACACACACTGCATTCACTATATACACACACTACACAAACACACATACACACTGCATTCACTATACACACACTACACAAACACACACTGCATTCACTACACACACTACACAAACACACACTGCATTCATTATATACACACACTACACAAACACACACTGCATTCACTATATACACACACTACACAAACACACACACACACTGCATTCACTATACACACACTACACAAATACACACTGCATTCACTACACACACACTACACAAACACACACTGCATTCACTATACACACACTACACACACACACTCCTCATTCATTATATACACACTACACAAACACACACTGCATTCACTATACACACACTACACAAACACACACTCTGCATCCACTACACACACACACATATATTCTTATAAACATAAACAATTCTGACTGGCATGTATATTTTGTGCATTTACTTTAATAAAAAAAAAAAGATTTGCCAAAAAAATAAAAATAAGAAACATGTTCAGTTAACAGAAGATTTGTGTAGAAATAGTTTATTTTTTTTAAATGGTAAATGTACAGAATATCTGTATCGGTAAGTTATCGGCTATCGGCCTGAAAGTTCGCAGATTATCGGTATTTGTTTCGGCTCTATAAAATCAATATCGGTCGATCCCTATATATTTATCTTAAGTTAGGTTTTGAGTAGTCTTACTGTACCTCTGGAAGATATCTAGTAGTTACGGTGGAAGATGATTGCACTCTTCAAGTTTAATAGGTTACTCTAACTATTTATTTAATAATTAGGGTTCTTGACATCATAATGCCCTATTGGACATTTCTAGGAAGTCCTTACTTAAACTTTGAAAAAAGTTGTTTTGTTTTTTTTTCGTACCTGCAATCCAGCTTCAGGCAAAGGTCCCGGCACCAACCTCCATCTGACATTACGGCAGCTCTTGTGCGGTTCAATCACAGACTTCTCATAGTGAAGCTTGTGATTGGACTGTTTTACCAGCTCAGAGTACATGCACGTGTTCTAAGCCAGCAAGCAGGGGGGAAGGCAGAGTGGGAGGGATTATTATTTTTTTTTTTTTTAAAGGCTATATATATATATAAAGGAGGGAGGCGGAATGACTGCACAGAGGTTGAGAGGGAGGGAAGAGGTGCTCAGCAAATGGATACAGAGTTAACTGTGAATAATTGTGAGTATTGTCTTAATCAGTTTAAAGTAGACTTAAGCATTGCAAGAAAATGTGTTTATGCAGATATCCAAACCAATCTACAGTGTCTTCATTAGCAAAACAAAAAAAAAGTTTCACCAGTTGCTTTTCAGTTCATCCAAATTTTGATAGTTGATAAATTAGTTCAATATTGTAAGGTTTATTGGTCAGCAAAAGCAGTTATTACCAGCCAAGATCACGAGAGAAAAAAAAAAATCCTTATGGGATCTCTAATTCATTCTTTTCCAAAGGACCCATTGTGGACCCATTGTAGACCCTCCAGTTATGGTGAATGCTATGGATCCCCAAGAATATATTCAAATTGTTAGTTAAATAAGAATCATTGGAAATGATGTCTCCAAAATTGACATTTAATTTGTATTTAAGTTGCTAACTGTTTTCTCTAAAGATTTCTGTTCTTTTTAAATGTACATGTCTATTGTAGCCATTCATGTCGTAGAAGCATTTCTTCATGTTAACTGTGATGAGTATTTGCTTCCATTATTTCCAAAATGTGAATGCACAGCAGTGTGCAAGGAACCAGGAGACAATCTGACACATTTAGTTGTCCATTACAATGTTCCATTTCCTCAGAAATGATTGTTTCTCTTTAAAGTGTTCTACACTATAATGTACAATTACTGCGACTGTTGTTGCTTCACGTCAATGTGTAATGCTATAAACTACATGTTGACATGTTGTACAATACAGGTAATAATATCAATTTGTAATATTTCTACATGGTTTCCAGAAACACGTAGGTGCGTATGAGCTTTCCCTTTAAGCCATTTAACACAACATCAAGTCAAGCTTTCTTTCATAAAATGTAGATTTAAAGCACTGTTTGAAAAGTCAAACTACTATAAAATTGGGATTTCTAAAAGCCCACAATTGCTAGTTTTATGATAAGTGCTTGAAATATAAAATATAGTATTTCTTCTCCCAGCTGTGAGATGGCTGTCTAAAATTGCTGAGGTTCGCAATCTCTGGACTTCCAAATGGCAAAAGGGAATTATTTTTTTCTCACAGCCAAAAAAAAAAGAAGGATTTTCTGTTAATTTAAGATTGTGTTCATTTTTGTAATATGCAAGGTAGAAAGCGGCATCACATAGCGATATAAATGGAGGAGCCTTGGATAATGGGAGAAAATATACATGCACAACATATATATATATACATACATAAGCATGAAACTACATGGTATCATTATCTAGATTCAGTTCTACGTTTTGCATCTCAGTACTGCTGTGGTTCATCAGTGCCATCTACTGGTTAAAAGTAAATTCTGTTTGTGTTCTCACAAAGTAATATTACAAATGTCATTTAAAAAGCACAACATTTTGCATCAGTGCACAAAGGATACTCAGATGAGCTCACCATTTAATGAAGGAGTGGTGAAATGTACACAAAACGTTAGACTAAATAGGGCAAGACATGAGATATACTATAAGACCAACTAGCTATGCTCAATATTTACAAACACCATTAGCTGTAACGGGTTAAATATCTGCACGCTTATTGTGAATGTGACTAGCTGGTTGTGATTTTCACCACTTTCTCCAGGGTAGTTGAAAGGGGTGAATTGTAAGTAGAAGCTTAAATAATAGGAAACAACATATAATGACGATTATGATTTCATTTAGGATACTAATAATATTAATATACCAGTAGTAATCCTATATAATGAGAACATAGCTAAAGTCCCTGTCATTAAAGCTAACTGTGATTAATATTCTAGTTTTTAATGCACATACACAATGCCGCACTATCAATTTAATGATTTTTTTTCTTCGTTTTTTTATTTTATGATTAAATCCAGCTCTTGACCGTGAACCCGGAACATCGTTGTTCTTGTATCCTGGATATTCAGAGTTCAACCTATTTAGCAGATATTATCTGGGAGGATATACTAGAGAAGAAGGTGGAGCCAGGATTTGTCCCAAATGTAAGTAAGCATGGTGTGATATCTGCTTCTATTCCAAAATGTAACCAAACAGGAGGGAAAAGCTCTACAATCCCTAAGAGGGGACAGGGATACTATCATCAAACCCGCAGACAAGGGAGGTAACATAGTTATGATGAAGTCAAATAACTATGTAAAAATGGCCCTTAAAATCTTGGATGATAAGGAAACTTATCAAATACTCCCAAAGGACCCTACAAACTCATTTTTGGAAGAGTATAAACGGATCTTGGATGTGGGTCACAGTGGAGGATTGCTATCCAAAGAAGAATATGACTTCATTCTTAATAGAAACCCTAGGATAGCAACCTTCTACCTCCTACCTCCTCCCAAAAGTCCACAAAAATATACTGGATCCCCCGGGGCGCCTGATAGTGTCAGACAATGATTGCCTCACTCAAAATGGAAGTATCTATCTTGACAAAATTCTACGCCCATTCGTGGAATCCTTGCCATCCTTCATCCAAGATACCAAACAGACACTGGCACTTCCCGAACCTGTGAACCTATGTAGTCTGGATGTAGAGGCTCTTTACTCCAATTAGTAATCTGTGTCCCAAAATACCAATACTGGGTTATTTATTCACATAGGCTTTAAAAAAAAAAATGCTGTGTATACACTATAGTGTAACTGTTGTTAAACATTTCTCTATACATTTCATTCTCCATTATTTTTTGTACAGAAAGGCCGGTTACATTGTGATCCTACATTTGAGCTTGAAGAGATGATTTTAGAATCAAGACCGTTGCATAAGAAAAAGAAGAGACTTGCAAAAAATAAATCCAGAGACAACAGCAAAGATAGCTCTCAATCAGTGAGTACAAAATCAAAATGATTGATCACAGTCCTCTTGGTGAATGACCTCATTAGTACTAAACAAATTCTTGTACTTTTTGTCTAACCTTTACTTTTAACAATTAACACATACATACTTTTACATACATACAGGTACTGGCACTCTCCTTTACTGTCTACTGTTAATACTCCGAGTGCCAAATCCTGCTATTCGTTGTTGTATATATTATCTGTTTTGTTTGTCTGTAATGAGTCACTCAAATGGCCAGTCATAAAACCAGTTTGGTCCTCATAGACCCTACTGTGATGCTCATATGACATTATCAAATGCTAAGGACAGTTAATTTGAGGATATTTTTTTCAGAAGTGAAGGTTCATAGGTGATCGCTTATATTTAATAAGTTAACCGGCAAGCAATGCGCTGTATTAATATTAAGGTTATATTTCTTAAGGTTTTGACTTACCCCAGTCTACGAAATAGTGGACAGAATAATCAGGATGTCATTAGTATTCATAGCTACCGAACGTTGTAAATAAACACATAAATTGTACTTCTTTTATTCATAAATACAATCTGCATACATATAATATAATATGTGTGTGTGTGTGTGTGTGTTTTGTGTTAACATTGTTATTGGTGTTTTCTTGTAATTACACTCACATGCACTGGAGCTGTGTCCCCGCTATTAATAAAAACTTGTTGGTGGAGAATAAATGTTACCAGGCACCTGGTAGTTAAGTTACACTCCATAGACCTAGACATTTTTCACTTTTTTTTTTCCAATTAAAAAAAAAAAATCATAGTAATTGCGTTACTGTTCTAAATGTAAATATTAATGTCAGATTCTGACTGAGTTCATCCCTGTTTGATTTCAATTTCAAATTAATGTTCTAAAACTCAACAATATCACAAGTATGGAAACATTATTAGTCTATGTTTATTAGCTTTGTCTTGTGTTCACAAACATAAGCAAGTTATCAAACATAAGTAAGTTTGATAATTATGATTGTGGTAAGGGATGTAAAAGCTGAAAGATGCACTGAATATCATACAACAATGTTTAAATACAATTACGATCTAACCGTTTTAAAAGATCCAATTTAAAGTAAATACTTCTTATTAAAGCTGTCTTTTTTGTTGTTTTTTTACTAGGATGACTATTTGCAAGAATGCTTGGATACTATTCAACAAGAATTTGTCATATTTAACCGCGAAAAGTAAGTAATAGAAGAATACAATGTGAAAAATGTAATTTATTTGCTACTCAAAAAACAACACATATATGTAGATGTAAAGTCTGTTTCAGCGCAAATACAACTTGGATTGCTTTCAAGATTGGGCATAATGTATTTGTTTTTGTTTGTTTTTTGTTATTTGGGTTGTAGTGTATTACCAGATATTACATTTTAATATGTATCTTGCAAACTGGCAGTCATCTATTCTTTTAACATCCGTAGAAATAACTAGAAGTCTCTCTGAATATGCAACTGTGACTTTCACATAATACAATTATTTCCCCCCTAATATATTTTAGAAATATATGGAAAATATTATATTAAATTGGTTGGCAATTTGTTCCCAATTTTTGTTAAAAAATAAAACAATTGTGACTTTTGTATGACCAATTGTAACTTTGAGTTCCTGAGGTGAGCACATCTATGGCCTTCAAAGGGTTAATCAAGAGACCCCGTACACCTCCACCCAGTAGGAGTTTATGAAACCGTCGATGCTCGTCCTTAGGGGCAGCTCGTACATTAAACGATATAATAATTTTTTTCTGTGTAAATTTACACCTCTTAGATTGTGCTTGTTTGATCATATATGCATTACGTTCTTTTAATTAGTACTGCAGTTTTCATCACCTCCCCCATATTATGCCCTTCTACTGCTGCCCGGGAGAGTAAAAAATAATTATCAGATTTTTGGGTGTTTGCCACAAAATATGATTAAATCATATGAGAAGTTTGTGCTACAGGTCATTGGCTGTCTGACAGAACCATGTTGTTTGCCAATGCTTCCTTTTTGGGTGACAAATAAGCCGCCAGAAAAGACCGGCCTGCTTACTGGTCTATCATTAGGGCTGTCAGGTTCTTAGGTTGTTTGCCCCAGTGGGTGGATTGGCAAAACTCCACTTCCCCTGATTCAGTATTCAGGATCGCTCAGTAAGATATGAGGCTGGCTTCCCTTCTCTTCCTCTCCCCTTCCCGCCCCACCAAGTACTTGCAGCCTACTGCACTGTTCTGGGTCCTCTACAATAGTCGCAAGCACAGCGTTAAAATCAGGTGCCTGCCGCCATACTTACAGACTCTTTGTTTGGCTCCATCCTATGCAGTGAAACCATTAGGTGCCCTAATACGATTAAAAGAGAGCCCCACAGTCCCTGCAAGCAACAAGGCTTGCACTTGAGCTTCTCTCCTCACTCTCCAGCACCCACAGTATAGAGACATCCTGAAGCTAATACGGCACCACTTCAAAAGCAGGTTCCTGCCACCAGGGCCGGACTGGGATAAAAATTCGGCCCGGGCATTTTTTTATCACAGCGGCCCACTAAGAAGGGGCGGTGCAGAGAGGGTGTGTTTGGTCGTCACTAACGACAAACACGCCCCCTTCTCAAAGTGCAGGCCAGGGCAGACCATGCGCAGAGCTCTGCTAAAGAGCTCTAGCATGAGAAAAAAGCCCTGTATTTGTTCTGCACAGTGCAAGCAAATTTAATAACATGCTTGCACTGTGTTTCCTTGCAACTTGTCTCTGGTGTCTCTATAAATGGATACCAGGAGACAAAAATGCCAGGAAAGAGTATCGTGCTGTGTTTGGAGCCTGCTTGTGGGATTGTGTGTGTGTGTGTATAGAGTGAGCTGATTGTGGTGTGGTATTGTGTAATAAGGTCGGTTTTAGTCGTGTTGTGTTTGTGGTGTAATGTAATGCATATGTGGCTAGGGTCTGTAAAGAATGTGTGTATAGGGGATGTAGCAAGTGTGTGCATACAGGCTATAGTGTGTGTGTGTGTGTGTATGTGATGTAGTGTTTGTAGAGAGTGTGTGTTTAGGAGTGTAGTATGTGTTTGCTTACAAGGAATCTAGTGTGTGTATAGGGTATCCAGAGTGTGTATGTCAGGAATGTAGTGTGTGTGTGAGTGTGTATATATATATATATATATATATATATATATATATATATATATATATATATATATATATATATATATATATATATATTTGGAAGTATTGTGTATGTGTGTGGTGCAGTGTGTTGGGGAGGTTCGGTGTGTATGTGAGGGGTGCAGTATGTGTGTATGATGGATGCTGTGTGTGATGTGTGTGAGGGTGCTGTGTATGAGGGTGCTGTGTATGATGTGTGTGAGAGTGCTGTGTATGATGTGTTTTTTGATAGTGCTGAGTGTGATGTGTGTGAGTCCTGAGTGTGATGTGTGTGAGAGTGCTGAGTGTGATAGTGCTGTGGATGATGTGTGTGAGTGCTGAGGGTGATGTGTGTGAGGGTGCTGTGTGTGAGAGTGCCGAGTGTGATAGTGCTGTGGATGATGTGTGAGAGTGCTGAAGGTGATGTGTGTGAGGGTGCTGTGTGTGAGAGTGCTGAGTGTGATAGTGCTGTGGATGATGTGTGAGAGTGCTGTGTGTGATGTGTGTGAGAGTGCTGAGTGTGATGTGTGTGTGAGTCCTAAATGTGATGTGTGTAAGAGTGCCGAGTGTGATAGTGCTGTGGATGATGTGTGTGAGTGCTGAGGGTGATGTGTGTGAGAGTGCTGTGTATGATGTGTTTTGTGATAGTGCTGAGTGTGATGTGTGTGTGAGTCCTAAATGTGATTTGTGTGAGAGTGCCGAGTGTGATAGTGCTGTGGATGATGTGTGTGAGTGCTGAGGGTGATGTGTGTGAGAGTGCTGTGTATGATGTGTTTTGTGATAGTGCTGAGTGTGATGTGTGTGTGAGTCCTAAATGTGATGTGTGTGAGAGTGCCGAGTGTGATAGTGCTGTGGATGATGTGTGTGAGTGCTGAGGGTGATGTGTGTGAGGGTGCTGTGTGTGAGAGTGCAGAGTGTGATAGTGCTGTGGATGATGTGTGAGAGTGCTGTGTGTGATGTGTGTGAGAGTGCTGTGTATGATGTGTTTTGTGATAGTGCTGAGTGTGATGTGTGTGTGAGTCCTAAATGTGATGTGTGTGAGAGTGCTGTGTGTGAGAGTGCCGAGTGTGATAGTGCTGTGGACGATGTGCGTGAGTGCTGAGTGTGATGTGTGTGAGAGTGCTGTGTATGATGTGTTTTGTGATAGTGCTGAGTGTGATGTGGGTGTGAGTCCTAAATGTGATGTGTGTGAGAGTGCCGAGTGTGATAGTGCTGTGGATGATGTGTGTGAGTGCTGAGTGTGATGTGTGTGAGAGGTCTGTGTGTGATGGGTGTGAGAGTGCTGTGTGTGAAAGTGCTGTGATGGGTGTGAGAGTGCTGTGTGTGATGGGAGTGAGAAAGCTGTGTGTGAAAGGGCTGTGATGGGTGTGAGACTGCTGTGTGTGATGGGTGTGAGAGTGCTGTGTGTGAAAGTGCTGTGATGGGTGTGAGAGTGCTGTGTGTGATGGGAGTGAGAGTGCTGTGTGTGAGAGTGCTGTGTGTGAGAGTGCTGTGATGGGTGTGAGAGTGCTGTGTGTGATGGGAGTGAGAGTGCTGTGTGTGATGGGAGTGAGAGTGCTGTGTGTGATGGGAGTGAGAGTGCTGTGTGTGATGGGAGTGAGAGTGCTGTGTGTGATGGGAGTGAGAGTGCTGTGTGTGATGGGAGTGAGAGTGCTGTGTGTGATAGTGATGTGTGTGCTGTGTGTGAATGTTAGAAGGGATTGAGTGTTGGGGGGGTGAAATAAAATAAAAGAGTATGCATTATGTCCCCCCCTCCCTTCTTACCTTTAGCCTGGGAGGGGGGACCGGCATGCTGGTGAGTGGGAGGGGGGACAGGCACTCCGACGCCATCCCTGGTGGTCCAGTGGTGAGTGAACTCTAACCTGAGGGCTAGAGTTCACTCTCGCGAGATCCGGTCGTTGCCATGGCAACGCGCCGGATCTCGCGAGAGGAACCCGGCGGAGCTGCAAGATAGAGCTCCGCCGGGTCCTCTACCTCCCTCCCCAGCCGCATGTTTCTCCAAGGGGGCCGGTGAGGGAGATCTCTGATCTCCTCACCGGCCCTTCATTGAAAACAGCGGGGCCGGCGCTCGGATACTGCCGGCCCTGCATAGACCGGCAGGGGAGATCCTGGGACCTTCCCCTGCCGGCCTCGGCCCATGGCCACCGTGGCCCACCGGGCATTTGCCCGGTGTGCCCGATGGCCAGTCCGGGCCTGCCTGCCACCTTGTATCCTAACTCCCGCCTCACTTTATGCTGGCAGGCGGGTCTTGTTAGTCAGGGACCGCTTCAACGCTTGACTACCTGTCTCCCTCCTGTACATAAAAACGAGGCAGGACTCCTTCAATAATTGGGTCCCTGCTGTAATAAGCTTAAAATAGACCACCTCTGACCCTTCCTGAGGCCCTAAGCCCAGCTCCCTTCAATACCACATGGTGCCTGCCACTAAAGCCACCTGGCCACTGGGCAAGATGATCAGTGGTATATTCAGGTATGTCATTTCTCCGGTAAGCTGCTTACTTGTTTTATGTATTTATTTTTAATCATTTTGTTTAAATTTTAGTTTAGTTTAGTATTCTCAGAGAAAAGGCAGTGTTTACACTGCTGCCTTGGGACATCTCTAGTGGCAGCCACTAGAGGTGCTTCCTGGGTCAGTGCCCTACATTCGGCGTCTCCTCACTCTGTATGGAGATGCTGAAATATCCCCATAGAGATGCATTAAAGAAAGATATCATGGCACTAGAAAAAGTGCAGAGATGAGCTACAAAATTGATAAAAGGAATGGAGCATTTTAGTTATGAAGAAAGGTTAAAAAATGTTAATATCTTTAGTTTGGAAAAACGGCGCCTGAGCGGGGATATGATAACATTATACAAATATATTCGGGCCAGTACAAACCATTATCTGGAATTCTATTGATAAACAGGGCTATACATAGGACACGAGGTCACACATTTAGGCTGGAAGAAAGGAGATTTCATCTAAGGCAAAGAAAAGTTTTTGTTTTTTTTACAGTAAGAGCAATACGGATATGGAATTATTTGCCTGAAGAGGTGGTTTTGTCAGAGTCTATACAGATGTTTAAACTGCAATTGGATAAATACTTGCAAAAACATAACATACAGGGATATAATTTCTAATTAGTGGGGTAATAGCTGCTTGATCCAAGGAGACATCTGACTGCTATTTTGGGGGTCAAGAAGGAATTTTTTCCTAGTTTGTTGCAAAATTGGAAGTGCTTCAGACTGGGTTTTTTGCCTTCTTTTGGATCAACAGCAAAAACATATGTGAGGAAGGCTGAACTTGATGGACGCAAGTCTCTTTTCAGCTATGTAACTATGTAACTATGTAATACACAAGACTTTAATACACAACATGCATTAGCTATGGACAGCGACACACTCTTCAGTTTGCACAGGAACAAAACTCTATGCAAATAACAGGATATAACTATGGTAAAGATTAACTTTATTTAATGCTAGACAACTTATGAAAAAGTACCTAGAGGGAACATAAATTGCAAGACCTGCAAAGCACAAGGGCAATTATGATTTGGTTGTTATGTGAACACATTTTTCTTCTTTTGCACTTTCAGACTGAAGAAGAGCCCACATGGGAGAACCCAGTCAACGTCAGGACTGGAATCAGCTGATGAGGCGGAAGCTGAGGCTGAACCGGAGGCTGAACCTGAAGTTGAAGTTGAGGATTCCACCCTGAACATGTGTGGTTCAGTATGCTCATCCACTGCCAGCATGAACTAATGAATTAGTGCCTGTGAAAGAGTTCTTGAAGTTAAACAGTTTATGGTACCATCCTCAGGCTGCATAAATTCTTAATAAAACTGGAACAGTTGCAGTCAAGTCTAGCTTTACAAGGAGTTAAACATACAAGGTGCACTAAGTTAGTTTTATTTTCATCTTAGCTGAGTTCTTTGTTGCTTATATTACTTGGAATTCTTTATCTAACAGACTAATATATTTTTTAAAGAATGGTCGGGATGTACATCCAAGTGCAGGCTGCCTTTAACATACCAGAAGATACTATTTTTGTCTGAAATACATCTATGGAATTATGATGTAACAGTGATGCGAGGGACAGGACAAAATTACCGCAGCCTAAAAAAGAAACCTGCAGCTTGACTATTGTCTAATGGTAACTTACACAATTTAAATATATACATCTTTTTGACAAAACCATACCGGGCAGGTACTGAAACCTACGTATGAGAATACATAAGCAGTACAAACGATGGTATTTCAATTATGTTTACCTTAAATGTTCAACAATGAAACAGAATCCTAGCATAACAATGTACTAAAACATGGCGATATTGAAAATGGGGAGGGGGGTTTGTAGGGTCAAGGCTTCTCTTCCATGTGTCTGCTATAAACTGACTCTTCGTGGTTGGAGAAAGATGAACACTTCTACAGAATTCAGAATATTTTGAACATTATTTTGAGCAAATATGTGTACAGTTACATTGGAGTATTGAATGGAAGTTCTATCATCCATTGGGGGCTGTACAAATCGTATTAACCCAAGAAGTAAGTTAAACTTTTTTTGTTGTGCCAGACAAATTTTCTAAACCAATGAAACAAACAAAAAACAACAAAAACAAATAAAACAAAAACCACTCTGAAAATGATCTCTTCATAACAGAATCAAGAGACTTTTTCTTTTTTTTTTTGCACTGATGAACAATAGGGGGGGAAAAAATATCAAATTGTAACCTGTTTGACATTTCATTACTACCATACCCTGAGAAGTTTTTTTTTGTTTTTAATTTATTTTTAATGCTGAGTGTAGTTGCTAAATGGAATTCTTTTATTAGGTCTGTGATAACACATCATGGTGATGTACAGTAGTTTACAGGTAGTACTGTCACCAATAAGTAGTTACGTTATACTTTTTAAGCTCTGTGAATTGCCAGGGATAAGTGAACCCAGTATTATTATCACAGTCTATTGGAGCTGAAAGGTTTAATAGGTCACATTTTTTTCAAAGGTAAAAAGAACAAAAAAAAGTAAGGGAGGCATATAGAATCAATCTTGTTTCTGCTCAAAGGGCTACTGTCACCTCAAAACTATTTTTTTTTTTGTCACTCTTTTTATTGAAATTTTTAGTTTTTTATCGTACCCATGCGGGTCATAAAAAACACAGTAAACGTATAGTACACATAGTTATTAAATGTATTACAGCATAAACAATAGCGCTATTAAACAATTATGCACTAGGAGATGTGGACCAGCAGTGGTACGTTATCAGGAGTGTGTGAACTGCTTCGGGAGAATGGGTGAGTGGCAACAATGGGCTTAGGGTAATCAGGTTTTTGAGTTATGGCCTTCTTCTAGGTGTACCCAGAGCCAAGGAGGGCCTGGGGGGAGGTAAGTAGACGTGGAGCGGTCGCTCCCTCCTTTTAATGGGGGGAACGAGTGGGCTAGGTATGGCTCTAGGCCAACTGGTTATGTGTAGCTGTAACTGTGCAACATAGATCATGTTTGGTATAGTCTCTGTTGCTCCTAGGGAGGTCAGGCCTCTGGAGTGGATCGCTGGACGGTGTCCTGGGTGGGTGCGGGGATGCCCAAAGCATGACAGAATGTCGGGAACTCTGCAACTCAAAACTATTTTTAATATAATTGTGATAGTAGTTGCTGTGACTACGACCACAATAATAATATTTTAATCAAGTATTTAAAGGCAATTTATTTTTAAATAAAGTTTGTGTTTAACCCCCCCCCCCCCCCCCAAAAAACCCACATCTCCACCTTTAATAAATGGGGATGCCACCTTTTAATATATGACAGAATCTTAGAACCATATACATGCACCTTGGGCCGGATAGTGTTTTAAATCTGACAGTTCCTGTGGTCTTTCCTCCTTCACTTTCTGTACAGAAGCAGGGAAGACCATATAGACGAACTGTTGGATTTCAAACACCGTCTCACCCAAGGTGTATTTTTATGACTGAAGCATCCTGTCATATACTAAAGGTAGGGATGAGTTTTTCTCTATTATTATTTATTTTTATTTTTTATTTTTTTACATATACTTCATTTAAACAAAATCTATTTCATTTCAATACTAAAAATATTGTTATATTAAAATTTTTTAAAAATCAAGTTTTGGTATGACCGTTGTCAGATTAACAGAAGAATGGCGTGAGACCCTATTAATAAGTTGTATACTGTAAGTATCATGTATAACACAATTCATTCTTTCCTGTATTCTTTTGATTTAACTGAAGGAATGATAAGGTATAAGACCCTATGAATAATAATAAGTAAGGTTCTGTGAGTAAATGTCCTGTATAACCCATTTCATTTGTTCCTGTATTCTTTGGAAGCCATTTGTATTCTGAATCCACATACATCTGAAAATATTTTTACCCTTCCCATACTATACTATTATTGGATTGGTGAAAATGTTTGATATACATCAAGTTAAACACTTGAGTTTATGTGATCACAATTGTTCCAAAATATGGCATTCTAACTGGGATCCCTGTAGTAACAGCAAAGTAGTCCAGGCACTCAAGGGCTTCATGCATCAGCAGATTTATTGGGGAAAAACAGGACAGATACAGCAACGTTTTGATCCCTTCAGGGATCTTTATCAAGCTACAGTGCACTGAGGTCTACAGGTGATGAGTACGGATCACTCCCTTTTTTGCTGGAGCACAGATCCCAGCAGAAAACCACTGGACACCAGGGATAATGCGATGTGTGCATATGAATGTGTGTGAGTATGTGCATATGAATGTGTGTGAGTATGTGCATATGAATGTGTGTGAGTATGTGTATATGAATGTGTGTGAGTGTGTGTAATTTACTTTAACAAAAGGATATTGGGGCAATACAGAGTGATATACACCAAAAAAAAACACTTCAAGTGAGGGTTTAAACATATATTTCTGCCTTGGTGCGGTACACGTCTGCAACTAACCAGTACCCCCAAATATTTATTTCAAACAGGGTTATTCACTAAAATGAAAAAAGTGATTTTCAAATTTAAGATCAAAATAGCCAAAATGGAAAAAATTTGTAAACTCAGGTATGCTGTGATTAAGACTACTCCGGCCTTGTATATTGAATTCACTTTGAATTCTCACTTTAGTAAAGAACTTTGTTAGTGTTTGTACGTGAACAGAACGAACACTACAAACACCTCCTCTCATTTGATGGCCCGTACAGGCAATGTTACATTTACACATGTACATTGTGCCTGAAATATTTGTTTACAGTGTATGTGAATATTCTTTAACATATCTCTAAATTCCATATGGAATGTAACATTTAAGGACACATTTGTCACCTATTAGTATCAGCAATCCACATGTAAATCTCAATATTTTCTGACTTCAGTGGTATTGCCGGCAGAAACAAGGCTTGTGAAATATGTATTGTGATCTCTATAATAACTGTTGCACAATGCTACCCTGCCTTTCAAAAAACATTATCGATCTGTTACTGACCCTGGACTGTAATGTAGGCCATTGTTACAAATGTGTAGAGTAAGGAAATATGCATTTAAACTATGGATGCTAAATCCTGGTAAATGGTGCTGCTGTGAGACGTACGAAGTGTGACACTCACTAAGAAAACGGTAGAAGTCTTCTCGCACCAATAATCTTGAACAGCAAAAAAAGTGATTACATTTTTTTTTCCCCCAGTAAACCAAGATACATTTTGGCTGACATACAGGAAGGATAAAACAAATCAAGTACATTTCTCAGGCATATAAGGTGAAAATGATTTTATTTATTTATAATTTATATTTTTATTGCTGCTATTTACCATCCCTACTGTACATACAACATTTAGATGTACTTTTTATAATATTCTTTGATTTGATAGCTGAAATATTCCAGTAAAATTCTCTGTATTGTGACAGTCCCTTTTCCCCTATCCATCTCCGTGATTATATTTTTACATTTGATGAAACAATTAAGAACTGATAGGCAAATAGCTAAAGCTTGAGATATAAGAACTACTGACTACAAGGGGGGCTAGCATGTTTTTTTTTTTAACACTATAGGGTCAGGAATACACATTTGTGTTCCTGACCCTAAAGTGTCCCTTTAAGTGTGAAATAACACCAGACCAAAAACCTATGTAAAATTAAAAATAATATTAAAATGCTTAAAACAGCAAAATTACATCATCAAAAAAAGCACGGTATTGGCTGTATTAAAATGCCACAATGTAGACCTATACTACCTATGGTGGCAAAACATGTCCCTAAACAAAATCAAAAAACAATTTTAACACTTTAATAAAAATTATGCATTTACAAAGGTATTCTAATAAATAATAAGTTATCACGTATGCAATGGCCCCTATCGTTAGCCATTTTTATTACCGTATATACCTGAGTATAAGCCGACCCGAATATAAGCCGAGGCCCCTAATTTTACCCCAAAAAACTGGGAAAACTTATTGACTCGAGTATAAGACTAGGGTGGGAAATGCAGCAGCTACTGGTAAATTTCTAAATAAAATTAGATCCTAAAAAAATTATATTAATTGAATATTTATTTACAGTGTGTGTATATAATGAATGCAGTGTGTATATAATGAATGCAGTGTGTGTGTATGAGTGCAGTGTGTGTGTATGAATGCAGTGTGTGTATGTATGAATGCAGTGTGTGTGTGTTGCAGAGCCTTGGTGGGGGGTGGGCATTTTTATTATTATTATTTTTTTAATTATTTTAATAATTTTTGTAGTATTATTTATTTTATTATTTTTTTATTTTATTATTTTTTATTTTATTATTATTTATTTTATTATTATTTATTTTATTTTTTTCGTCCCCCCTCCCTGCTTGATACATGGCAGGGAGGGGGGCTCTCGCTCCCTGGTGGTCCAGTGGCATTGGCAGTTCAGTGGAGGGGGGCAGGCAGGAAGCACTTACCTCTCCTGCAGCTCCTGTCAGCTCCCTTCTCCTCCGCTCCCAGTGTAAGTCTCGCGGCCGCACTATGACCCCGCGGCTGACAGAGGAGCTGACCGGACCAGCACGGAGGAGAAGGGAGCTGACAGGAGCTGCAGGAGAGGTAAGTAACAGCTCGCTGCCAGCCCCCTGTCTGTATTATGGCAATGTAAGTTGCCATAATACAGACATTGATTAGAGTATAAGTCGAGTTGGGGTTTTTCCAGCACAAAAAAATGTGCTGAAAAACTCTACTTATACTCGAGTATATACGGTAATTTAATTATCTTTATATTTTCTGATACGTAATTCAGAAAAAAAAAACAATTATTCATAAATTAATCAGATTACAAGTTATCAGATTTTTGTAATAAGAATTCTTGCCAAGGGCACATGTGTATGTCACTTATTATATATAGTCTATAAGTTGGCACTGCTAAAAATGAGAAATGGCTGCTTTTTAGAGAATTATTTTTGGTAATTATGTTTATCTTTATACTTATTTAGTATCAGATTTAATTTAATATTTTTTATAATGGGGGGGGGGGAAGACAGGAAAACTAACCATTCAGTCGCCATCCTTATATATTACTGTAAAAAGAATGCACAACAAAAATATATATGTATAAGAGGACTTTGGCAAATTTAGCTTATTTTGAGTTTGTTCTATAGTCTTTTTATCTTAATTTAAATAAAAATCCAAGCATTAGGAATGCAGACATGCTAGAGTGTCACATAATCTAGTTAAATTTTAAGTACTTCCTAATAAAAAAGGTAAGATTTTAGGTCACCTTATTTACCCCGGCGCCGGCTTGCCTCTGTAAGTGGCTGAGTGACAGCCACTAGAAGTGGCGTTAGGCAGCAATGTAAATGTATTTTTTGCCCCGGAACGTTAAGGTGTGGTGGTTTTAATGTCTAGACGCAGGGGTAGGCAACCTTCGGCACTTCAGATGTTGTGGACTACATCCCCCATAATGCTCTTACACCTATAATGCTGGCAAAGCATCATGGGAGGTGTAGTCCAAAACATCTGGAGTGCCGAAGGTTGCCTATGCCTGGCTCTACAGTATACCGTTAAGTAGACTTATTATTTTTATACATATATATCTAATTGAGAGAATATCGAATAAAATGTCTGCCTTTTATTGTAACATGTTCCCTAGTCAGACGGGTCCCTAGTCAGTAGATATTTTAATCTGGGTGGCATGGGGAGACAGAGAAGGCTTTTTTAGGAGAGATCAGCTTAGAAGAGGAATTATCAAATATGGATCTCCTGTAAGACTGGAGCAGAGTGAAATGGTTTTGAAAAGGAATGATAAGGAAATGGATACAAAAATCAGGAAAGGAGGTGATGAGGAGAAAAAACTGACAGATTCAGATTGGATATGGCATAACCATGGAGAGGGTTTGAATAGGACGACAGGGAATTGTGATTTCTTGTAGGTAAATAATATTGAGAATAAGAGCGTTTGGGAACCTGAGTAATATTGGCTGAGGTGGAATCCATGTTTTGTGAACCATACCTCTTTGATTGTTACCACCTTCCCAACTCTACCCCTTTAACAATCTGCCTACATTATTTTTTAGTTTGTCTTTCAAAGTTGTTAAACCACTGTATGATGTTGTTACATGTAGCACTCGGTTAAATCAGAGGTACCGCTCTTGGGTATCTTGGCTGTCTGTGTTAACTGCTAGTATACTGAAGATGTTCAATCTTCTGGGAGAATAATGGCGAAAATTAAGTGTTTAGATGAAGGATAACTTATCTATGTAAAATATTCTAACATGGCAATGTGTACTTTTGCTGTACTGTTCCTTTAATTGAGTCCCCGAGAAATATATCAATGTGATAGCATATCACATACTGATGGTAAATTACAAAAATGTTTCACATTGCAATACCAAGACATTTTTTAATTGGAAAGACTTCCCCAGAATTCATTGCAGAATATGCTGTGAAGGTTCAATCATCCGAATTTGCAATGAAACAAGACAGGGTAGTTTTTACGCCTTTGTAATTTAGGTAACAGTTTTTATAATATGTTTTTACAAAATGATATGTTTTTAAAACCTTTGTAAATTACCATACAATAATGTTTTTTTTTAAAGAGAATAATTGTTGGGTTTGGCATAGAAATGTAAAAAAAAGTGTATAATTATCAGATTTCACCTAGAGTCTCTGGATTTGAATGGTCATTTCCTGATTGAAGGGGTGTGCAATTCTGTCTATCATTGCCTAGCTCCACCACAGAACTTTCAAATCTAGTCTAGAGATATGACTTAATATTCAAATTAGCCTCACGTACGTCAGTGCCTCTATTAGCCTCTGTTTACCTGGTGCAACCACTTCCCACTACCACTTCCCCTAGGAGGAGCACCGGGTATCATCTGTGGGCTAAGGTCATAGGTCACTCAATAAATATAAACATATATAATATACATGTGTAAAACAAAAACAAAAAAAGCCAGTGCACAACATTCCCTTTCTGATTTTCAATTTACTGAAATAATTGTTGAAGAAACAATATCGAATTTAATATAACTGGTGTAAAGTGGCCAACTGTAGTGAGAAGAATCAGGGTGGGCTCTGTGGACATATTACGAAATTATGAGTGTCTGATTTAATACTTTTTATTTATACTGAAATACAGTGCTTAATGTACTAAGAGATACCTTCCTTTTGTTATACCAGCCCGTGCCAATGGCATAACAATTGGGGTTGCAGTCACAGGAGATGATAAATCCCCGATTTATTGGCCCTGATCTTGTTTTTATTCTTTATTGCATGGGAAAGAACTATGTGGCACATGAATAGTAGCCATCAGCCCAATGGGGCAAGTTGGAAAGTAAAAATCTATAGCAGGAGATCTATTCCATACTTAAATGTTTAAAGAAAAAAGGTACAATATATTAAAGTCCACTTATTTGTAATGCACAAGCTTAAAACTGCAGGGGTATGCCATATTTCTAATTCAAGAAGTTGCTCTGCAGAAACCTTTACATTACCTAGATGCATGAGCATTATACATCAATATTTTATTCTGAATGTAGACCGAAATTTTGAAAACTCAGCTTTAGGGCTTTAACCATACATTTTCCACCATGTAGCATTTGCATACTATATTGCCCATTCTGAAAAAAATCTATATGTATTTTTACATATGTTTACTTATTTGTTTACATCTCTCCAGGCTGTAGGAAACATGGCGATGAGCCTGTAGAGTATCACCATATAGTAACAGGAGTCAAACTTACTAGAATGCCTGAAACCAAGCTCTGTAGCTTTTAAAAACTTTTTTTCCATGGCAGTATTACAATTGTTAATGTACGAAACCTCCCCATCTATTTTCCTGTTCACACCTGGGACAGGTAGCTCTTAACATATGATGTTTTGGCTTATTTGCATTTTTCTGGTCCTTATCCCAAAGGAGCTCTGACACCTCTTAGGACATTGTTTTATTATTCTTGCTTGTTACTATCTTTTGAACATTTTATTTTTGTTATTATCCCTCATTGGATATTTGCTAAAGGGCGATTCTAAAAGGGCATTTACATTTTTCAGCCCTGAACGTGGGTTTTCATGTTCTTCATAGAAGTGAAAAAAAAATCTGTTTATTATTGAGGTGTGCAACAATAAGGCCCTAGTGGGAATGAGTCTTTGCCCATTGGGTAGTCAGGTTGTTATGAGTCTTTCTAAGTCTTTCCATTACACAAAAAAGGTTCTCAAAGCATCAAGGAAGCCAACGAAACACGTGAAAGTCCCTTTGACACATCAGATTAAGTACAGGACTTTGTTTTTCAATCACTAAAGACAATACGGACTCCTAAATGGACGAGGGTCTTTCTGCACCCTTAGCGCCTCTGGACCAAAAGAGGATTGATCCGCTTATTAGTGCCTTTAGGATGTGACACAGTCTTCAAGAGTCTCTGTAAGAGTTCTTCTTGACTTGTCATGTTGTCTTAATACTCAAAGTTCAGATCCCTGCTCTTTCAGCCCTCACTGCAATTAGAGGAGTGCTAAATGAAGATGCATTTCCTTAATGAGACACTTAAAGCTTTTCCACCTGCAGGTAATTTACTATTAGTCCTTCAGTGTCTCATAGATCCTCCATTTAAGCTTTTGGATCAGGGTCCTTTGACCGTTCTCTCTTGGAAGATTTTCCTCCTTGGAGCCCTAACCTCACATGGATCACAGAGTGTAAAGTATTCAGGCTTTTTCATGTGAAGCCCCTTTCACACAATTTCATGGAAAAATAAAGCTGCCCACAGAACCATTCCATAATTCAGGCTAAAGTCGGTGTTCTCTTTTAATGTTAACCAGAAGTTTATGCTGCCTACCTTGCATCCAATATCATGTGAGGAAGAATGATGGTATAATTTAGACTCTGTTAAAGCTTACATTTCATGAATGGCTTTTTGAAGTAAATAATTGCATCTTTTCATTCTATATTCACGTGTCATTAAAAGCAAAGCCATATCTTTTACTAATCTGAGTTACAAGATTGTATAAACCATCTCCAGTACCTACTCATAGCCCTGGTAGATGGCATCTGAAGATCCGATTGTCTTTTTATCTTGGTGTCGGTGGATAATATCTCCCTTGGGCAAATCTGTTGTGAAGTCACATGGTCCTCTAAGAACATCTTTATGTGCCATTTTCATCTATATGTGTCTGCTGCTTCTAATAATTAATTCAGCCTCAAAGTTCTAAAAGTAATATTAATTACTTGCCTTTTTGTCTTCCATATCTTTTCTATTTTTTTGTGTTTTATTTCCTTCACCTGTTCTGTAGCTTAGATATAACCCATTGTAATATTGCCATGGGTATGGCTAGGGAAATGGAAAATGTATTCATAGTTACCACAATTTTAATTTCCTATTCATAGGCCACGACAGCACTAAGTTTCCTCCCAAACCTATTACCATGTGAAGCTATTAGAAGGATGGAAGGGAAGGATTATCTTCTTAGTTAATTGCCCAAAAGATGTAAGAGGAGGGATATACTTAGTGTAATGCTGCCATGGCCTAGACCTAAAAATTACAGTATGGATCAATACATTTTCAGTTTTACATAGAGAATCCATGTCTGTTCATTAACCAAAACAACCATGAAATATGACTACGGTAAGTTATCCATTGATAAATGAGGTTTATTAACTATTTGCAATGGAATTTCAAGTTATAAAGATTTCCATATTTTTACAGTATTACTTTATACTACAATTCCTGTAGCTAGATATTGGACAAATTTAAATATTGACTTCATAGCATTCTCATTTATATCAAAATGTCTAATGTAATTAGCCACCTAGACTACTATACAGTTATCCGTATACAGACATGTATGCTCAGAGTATAGAATACCAAATTATATACAACAGCAGCTCATTCCCTGTCCCTTTTACATTCACAAAATTACCAGTGATTACCCTTTGTCCTTCTTGAGGTTCATTTTCCCTCATGTGATCCTTACACCATCCCTCTTATTGCTCCCTTACTGTCCAATTTACTGCCACTCTGCTTACCACCTCTTGTGACACATTACTTATGTGTAGACCCCTCTTTATCCCTTTTGTGGTACCCTTTTTTGCCCTGACCCCCTGAATAAATTAATCAATCAGCCAGCTGGATACATCAACTATAGAAGGGATATGGTACACACCAAGAAACAGAAGGGATTCAATATAGTCTCTTTCCTGTCCCTCACCCCATGGGCAGATGGGGATTAATTGGGAAATGCACAATCACAGCACTCTCTTTTTACTCCACCCAATGTGCAGGAGAACATAAAAAACAATGTCACAATTGGACAACAGGCAGAGAACAAACCCATCTAGTTCTGCATCACATGGGCATTGGGTCATGGCATGGGTTAATGTAATGGTGTGGGTATACTCTATGCACTCAGAAAACATTTTAGCTCTTTGCATATAACGATCCGTAAGATTCGATGACAGGTTCTTATATGATCTTTATTGAAACAGAGGTGAGAAGTGTCTCTGTTCAAGAACACTTCAGCTGGCTTTTCTTTATACTTAATCATGTGTAGCAGCTATCATCATCACTCAGGCTTCAAGTACAATAAGACTAGGAGGTGGATACAGCTTCATATTCATTATTATCCTTACTTCTAGTGTCCATTGAAAATATATCTATAGTGATTTTCAGATCCATTCATTGTTGGCGCTTACGTGAAGCTGGAAGTCTCTTTAATGCATTGTATACATTTACTAGCCAGAAGGTTTGTACACACAACAGCAGTAATGTTTTAATTAATTCACAAAATAAAACTGGCATTTCTTGCGAATGTGAAAACTGAATATAATAAATAATAATTAAAAAAAAAAAGGTTTCTCCCATGTACATCCAACTTGTATGATGTAACTGTATTTTTACATGAATGTAATTTTTATTGCATGGTCATCAAATAATACCCTAATATGAGCAAAACTTTATTTGTGGCAAACTATTTGTTTTCTTTTTGCATACTTGTGTTTATGATGTTATACAGGCAACTAAACATGTAAAATAAATTCCTAGGTAACTTTTATTTTATTTTGAAACAAGAATAAAAAATAAAAACACTATTCCTAATAATGGTGTGTGTGTCATTTAATGAATAAGTGTCTTCACATGGACAAGGGGTGATTTTGGTAACAAAATATTCCATCATACTTAAAAATGGATGTTATCATCTTTGAAATATACACTTAACAACTGTTTTTTTATGGAGTCCATGCGTTTCTATATGGGGCATTGCATAGATTTACTTTGGCATTATACATAAATCCACATTCACTTGGTCACAGACCAAGGTACCATTATATATTAGAACATCTCAATTCACACCATCAGATACCATTTGATTGTTATTAAAAGATTCAGCTTTAACCCCTTAAGGACACATGACGTGCCTGACATGTCATGATTCCCTTTTATTCCAGAAGTTTGGTCCTTAAGGGGTTAATGCAAAATATGAAAATCCAAAAAAAAAAAAAAAAATATGGCAAGTTAAAGTTGCATTGCAAAGTTGTCTTTTGGATGAGAAATGCATTTCTCTATAGACTAGTAAATATAGCTAGAGTATAAATGAGGGTAAATGAGGCCTTATGAACTTCATTTCATAATGCAAAATACATGGAACAAGTTTTTATACTCTATTTTGGTAGTGAGAGGGTCAAAGATTACCAGTTCTTATAAGAGTCATTACAAATATGCAGTGCAATTTAAATAACATTCTGATATTTCCTCATATAACCTGTATCTAACAATTACAACTGGCATGCTCTCTTTAAGGATGTGAAAATGTGGAGAATACAGAATGACAGACAGAACAGGATGTATTCTCTAAACTCCAATTTGTAGTCATTTGAAAGCTTGAGGCACAAAATTCTCCAGTAGTGATGTCGCGAACATAACATTTTCGGTTCGCGAACGGCGAAGGCGAACTTCCGCAAATGTTCGCGAATGGGCAAACCGGGCGAACCGCCATAGACTTCAATGGGCAGGCGAATTTTGATGGAAAAGTTGTTTCAAGGGGACTAACACCTGGACTGTGGCATTCCGGAGGGGGATACATGGCAAAACTCCCATGGAAAATTACATAGTTGATGGTTTTAATCCATAAAGGGCATAAATCACCTAACATTCCTAAATTGTTTGGAATAACGTGCTTTAAAACATCAGGTATGATGTTGTATCGATCAGGTAGTGCAGTGTAGTACGCCCGCTTCACAGTGACAGACCAAACTCCCCGTTTAACGCACTGCAAACAACCGCAAACAGTCCATTTCCACAAACGCAAACTCCCCATTTGCACAAGGTTGGATACCAAGCTAGCCATGTCCCGTTCCACTGATGTCATTGAAGGTCTCTCTTCCTCCACCCAGGAAGCGGGAGATGGAAAATTATGCTCGGTCGGTCCTCCTACTTCAAATTTGGGCCACTGCGCGTGCAATCTAATGTGCCACCAGATAGGAATCGAGTACAGGTTGGGGATTGCCTTTTGTGCAAAGAAATTTCGGCCGGGTACCTTCCACTGCGGTGTCCCAATAGCTACAAATTTTTTGAACGCCTCAGACTCCACCAGCTTGTATTGTAAAAGCTGGCGGGCTAAGAGTTCAGTCAAGCCAGCTGTCAGACGCCGGGCAAGGGGGTGACTTTGTGACATTGGCTTCTTACGCTCAAACATGTCCTTGACAGACACCTGACTGTGGGCAGATGAGCAGGAACTGCTCAAGGCGAGAGACGGAGGGGCGGATGGTTGAGAAGGGGCAAGGAGGACAGCAGTGGTTAAAGTGGCTGAAGATGCTGGACCAGGAGGAGGATGGTGGCTTTGAGTTTGTGTGCTGCTTGTACTCATGTGTTGATCCCATAGGCATTTGTGATGTGCGATCATGTGCCTTCGCAAAGCAGTTGTACCTAGGTGAGTGTTGGACTTCCCACGACTCAGTTTCTTTTGACACAGGTTGCAAATGGCATCGCTGTTGTCAGAGGCAGACATACAAAAAAAATGCCACACGGCTGAGCTCTGCAATGACGGCATTCTGGTGGTGGCAACAGCATGCGTTGATTGGCGTGCTGTCTGGTTGACCCCGGGTGCTGATGCATGCTGTCTGACTGTGCCACTAGCTCCTTGCGACAACCTCCCCCTGCTTCCAACTCATCTCCTCCTCCTCCTCTCTGTCTCCCCATCTGAACTTTCCCCCTGTTCTTCTTCTCTTCTAGCGGGCACCCACGTGACATCCACGGACGCATCGTCATCATCAACCACTTCACTTGTATCTGACAACTCAGCAAAGAAAGCAGCAGTGGGTACAACATCATCATCATCACACCGTACGTGTGTAATGCTGCCTGACTGAGACATATCCCTGTTATCTACATCCTCTGGCAATAATGGTTGCGCATCACTCATTTCTTCCAACTGATGTGTAAATAACTCCTCTGACATACCAAGTGAAGCGGCTGTGGTGCTAGTGTTGGTGGTGGCGGCAGGCGGGCGAGTGGTAACTTGAGAGGTGCCCGAAGCTAAGCTGGAGGAGGATGGTGCGTTGAGGTTCCGAGCGGAAGCTGTAGAAGATTGGGTGTCCTATGTTAGCCAGTCAACTATGTCCTCAGAACTTTTATAGTTCAGGGTACGTGGCCTCTGAACACTGGGCATTATTCTAGGGTCAAACGGAATCACAGCACCACGACCACGGCGGCCCCTGCGGGGTGGCCTGCCTCTGCCTGTCATTTTTTCTTTCGATTACGGTGGTAATCGATTTCGGTGGTTCTATGCGTGCAAGCTACTGTGACAACAGATATGAGTGGCACTGGTGTGACACTGTGCCCTGGCAGGCCCTGAAACGCACACTCGTGAAGGAAACTGACTGCTATTATATTACAGTCCAAAAAGTTTAGTTTTTTTTAAATGCAAGCTATTGGGACACCAGATATGAGTTAGTGGTGGCACTGGGCAGGCCCTGAAACGCACACTCGTGAAGGAAACTGACTGCTATTATATTACAGTCCAAAACGTTTTGTTGTTTTTAAATGCAAGCTATTGTGACACCAGATATGAGTGAGTGGTGGCACTGGGCAGGCCCTGAAACGCACACTCGTGAAGGAAACTGACTGCTATTATATTACAGTCCAAAACGTTTTGTTGTTTTTAAATGCAAGCTATTGGGACACCAGATATGAGTGGTGGCACTGGGCGAGTGGGCACAGTATACGCTGTGAGCCTGACACACACGCTGGCAGACAACTAACTGCTATTCAATCTATTACAGTCAAAATTGTATTTTTTTTTTTAAAAATGTACACTACTGTTACACCAGATATGAGTTGCACTGGTGTGACACTGTGCCCTGGCAGGCCCTGAAACGCACACTCGTGAAGGTAACTGACTGCTATTAAATTACAGTCCAAAAAGTTTGTTTGTTTTTTTTTAAATGCAAGATATTGTGACACCAGTGAGTGAGTGAGTGGTGGCACTGGGCAGGCCCTGAAACGCACACTAGTGAAGGAAACTGACTGCTATTATATTACAGTCAAAAAAGTTTTTAGTTTTTTTTTAAATGCAAGCTATTGTGACACCAGTGAGTGAGTGGTGGCACTGGGCAAGTGGGCACAGTATATGCTGTGAGCCTGACACACAGGCTGGCAGGCAGGCAACTGCAATTACATTACACAGAAAAAAAAAAGGCAGACTGATGTTCTAGCCCTAAAAGGGGCTTTTTGGGCTGCTGTCCTTACAGCAGAGATCAGACGAGTCCATCAGGACTGTAGTGGACACTGAATACACTAGCCTAGCTATCAATTTCCCTATAAAAAAATAAGCAGCAGCTACACTGTCCCTACTCTCACTGAGAATGCAGCTTCACAATGAATGTAAAATGGATGCTGTCCAGGAGGTGGGAGGGTCTGGGAGGGAGGGTCTGCTGCTGATTGGCTGGAATGTGTCTGCTGACTGTGAGGTACAGGCAGGGTCAAAGTTTACTCAATGATGACGAATAGGGGGCGGACCGAACAGCGCATGTGTTCGCCATCCGTGGCGAACGCAAACAAGCGATGTTCGCCGGGAACTATTCACCAGCGAACAGTTCGGGACATCATTATTCTCCAGCTCAGCTGTATTCCCACCTTATCTTTTTTTGACAGAATTCACCACAAATCACTGTTTAGTGACTATACCCCAAGGAATAAATCACATAATATTGTGAGCATGTACACTGATCAGCCACAACTTTAAAACCAACCTTCTAATATTGTGTTAATTCCCCTTGTGCAGCCAGACCAGCTCTGATGCATCGAGGCCTGCACTCAACAAGACCTCTGTACATGTCCTGTGGTATCTGGCACCAAGACATTAGCAGCAGACCCTTTAAGTATCGCAAGTTTGCGAGTTGAGCTCCCATGGATCGGATTTGTGGTTCCAGCACACCCCACAGAAGCTTAATTATATTTAGATCTGGCGAATTTGGAGGCCAAAGCAACACCTTGAACTTTTTGTCATGTTTCTCAAACCATTCCTGAACACTTTTTGCGGTGTGGCTGGGTGCATTATCCTGCTGAAAGAGGCCACTACCATTATGCTGCGACAAAAGTGTACGTGGTGTGCAACAATATCTAGGTAGGTGGTTTGTGTGAAAGTAACTTGAATATAAATCTCAGGACCCAAGGTTTCACACCAGAACATTGCCCAGAGAATAACACTGCCTCTGCCCGACTGCCTTCTTCCCATAGTGTATCCTGCTGCCATATTGCTTTTTTTTCTGTGGAATTGGACCAAACTGGCTAACCTTGCTCCCAATATGCATCAATTAGCCTTGGGTTTCCAAATGAGCACCCATATTTGCCGTTTTATTTTTTTCAAAACAAATCTATAATGGTGACCCACTGCTTTCAAATTTGGAGATGCACATAATTTCTACTGCAATCAGATACATCTGCCAAGGCCCTACAGGACCACCACATCCATAGGCGGGGATTGTACCACGCAGGTGCTACCATCTGAAGCTGATCTATAGCTCCTGAAATTTGTAAGTGTGTTTTTATACTTCTTTCACCAATCTGTCAGAAGATACTACACTATATTGTTTTCTCTTGGTTCTTTTTTTTCCTCCACATATCTACTGACCATCTCCTGGATTCAAAACTATCTACAAGGCGCTGATCTCTCATTTCCATACCGAACTTTTAATTTTTCGAGGCTGTATTTTTAGCAAAAGCCTGTGAAGTCTCTAGATAGCCTTGTTGGTAAGTTTTGACTTTTGAAAACTGATACTCTGCTTATATATTTTAGCATGTGGCATATGTCATCATTACTTTTAAGATAGTTCTCCTAGATATATAACCAGGTATTTATTTATATATAAATATATATTACGATGTGTTGCAATGCACCTGCAAGTTGGGAAACAAGTATTCAGCCTCTTTAAAAATCTGTTCCTATAGCCGCTTTGAAAGCTGTAGTGCTAATTATCATACCTCTTTTATAGTTGACACAAGCTTCTCATAGGCAACTTAAAATAACTCACATAGATGTATTGACTTCAATTAAGCTCCATTTTTCAAAATATTTGTTTTTGCCCTCCAATGTATATTTATATAGAAATTTCATTAGCACAATATACGGGCTATATTTATTAACCTTTATTAATAACAACAAAAGTAATGACAGTGAAACATGCATTGTGTAACAGTATAAATACCTACATGTATTGTAAGTCAGTAGTGCTTCACCAGGAGTAACTATTCAATTGGGCAAGCTTTAAAAAACAATTATCAAAGAAGGTTGTAAATCTTTAAACATTCCACTTGTGATAAATTAGAAAGCAGACAAATAGAATAGCAAAACTGTGTTTTCTTGTTTGTTTCTTTTTTGTTCATGACAACTACGGTTTCATTAAAAAGGATTTCAGTTTTGTGACAATATTTTCATAAACATAATGTTCATTTACAATGAACGATGATGCACATTCCATTTTCTGCACCATTCAACAGTTACTTAGTTTAGTGATGCCTTAAGAATGGCAGAGCATCATGGGATATATAGTCCACAAATCTCTGCAGTGCCAAGTTAAGGCATCAACGACCCTTTCTAAAATGTCACATTTTCTGCATCAAAACAGGAAGTACCATATTAATGAACATATCTGGCCCGCCTCAGGGTTTTTAAACAAATCTCACATTAAATTGGCAGATTCTCAGGGTCCTACAGCCTTGAGAGGACACCTTCATAGTCTACATATGAGAACCCCCCACTGTCTATTTTCTTACTTGTGTATAGAAGACTCCATCAAGACTCCATTAACGTGGTAGGCATTCACTGTGGACGGACACTAACACCATGTGATTACATTACATATGAAGTGATTACATATAATCTTCATGATGGAACAATTGTTTTGAACAATCTAAGTGCTAGATCGTATAGAAAGTTCCCAGGTAATGTGAATTATGCTATCCAGGATGTACGTAAAAATTTACTAAACATGAATACATTTTTACAAACTGAATGCCAAAAAAGTTGCAACGCAATACATAAACTTTTCTAAAACATAAGGATTTCAAACAAGTCAATAAAATAGCTAAATAAATTCAAACATATATATCTATAGAGTATAAAAAAAAAATTAAAAAAAATATTTTTGTCAGGAACGTGAACATTTTATCAGCTGTATAAAATACTGAAGTACCAATAAAGCCCAGTCCCCAGAATGTATGAGTTACCCATTTGCTACTGTGGTTTTCTTTTATTTGCTAAATTACCTCTAGTGAAATTTTGTGTTTAGTGTTTGAATGATCTTATATAAATAAATAAATAAAAGTCCTACGGTAATATATGGTTAAATACATTATTATTATAGAGTTGGCTGTGTGAATGATTCAGTCAAATTTGTCATAGTTTATATATGGGCTTTGTATGGAATCTGTTAAAATACCCTCATTTTCTGAGTTTGGTAGTGTAGGAGTTAAAACCTGCCGAACATGTTTTTAGACAAACAACCTGAAATAATCATTTCTCTTAATGTTTTATTATAATGTTAAAATAAGTAAGGGGCAAGGTCATTATGAGTGACGTTGTCCAGCACTAAGCCTAATTCCCTTGTTATCTGTGGCCTTAAAAAAATCGACATCCTTTCAGGTTTGTTATCATGGAGGTTTCTTCTGGGGACAGGAAATGATGTGCAGATTGGAAGTAACATTCCACCTCCCAAATAAGCTTGGTTTCCATTTTGGGTGCCTGGGGTTTTGTTTTGTGTTAGAAAACCAGGGGCCCTAGCCTAACTGTACATTTTATTGCCCACTCCACGTATATTGACTTACGTACTAGTAAAACAAGCCATATATCAAGGCCGAACTCCAACCCTAAACCCTAATGTGTTCATCTAAATCTTTGATTGAATATTTATAATTCTGAGCATGCTTGACCCCAATGTATTAAAACTGTGCCCCAACAACAATATCCCCACACAGTGCTGTAAATGTAACTCCAAATACGGTGCTTTACAGTGGAATTGTCCCAAACTACATCATCAGAGATGTCATCAGAGGACTAACAATGAAATGAAGGCAAAATTAGACCCAAGACTTTTAAAGACATCACTCGGGGGTCAAGTCCCTGTCACACCCCTCCCTAGCAATGCTGGAAACTGGAAAATTTGTCAGGAACCCAACAAGATGTTACACCCGACATATAGTACACAGCCCCTGAACATATGTGGAATGTGACTTGTGGCAACACTGAAGTGTTAGACATCTACAGATTTAGTCAATATTTGGCTGTCTACAACTGATGTAAAAGATTCACTATCCCTGCGATAACGATCAGTATCATCTCTAGTATCCTCTGACATTTTATTTTTTGAATGCCCAAACATGTGACATGCATAACAGGCAATATAAAAGTTGTTATAAGAAATTCTACTTCTGGTAAGCATTATTTTTTTGTTCTTGGTTATGTTTATAGAAGTGCTTATTGAATTTACATTACATTAAGATCTCAGTGATAAAATGTCTTATTAATTTCCTGCTTTAACACCCCCAGTATAACATGGCCATGTATCATTATTCTGATACAAATTTTGGCAGTTTGAATTGAAAAGTGTTTTTGATTACACATACAATCTATGACACGGTTACAAGAAAGCAAGGTTAGAAAAGCAAAAATCACATTATGACACATTGAGATTGGCAACAAAAAAATCATTGAAGACATCCACCAACATGAATTAAATTCCTTTGTAAATCAATTATAATATATCTGTATTTATCTCCTTCTCTATTGCTAAGCCAACCTTTTTCAGCCTTCATACACAAGCAAGCCTGGGGTAAATCGGGAGCATTGCTTTAAGACTTATTTTTCACTTAATCACCATGCAAGTTCTTGTGAGATCTTCTCCATTGACAAATTGTTTCTTTCCACATAGCTGTTTCTACCATATTAGGAAAGGGATGTAATATTAGAACGACCACCAGGGGGTGCTACTATTTTTTGAGTAGTGCGTCTTGGAATATGGTCATCTGTTTGGGATCCTACAAAACAAATAAAATAAAAAGTGAAAATTATATTGGTGAAAATATAATAAAATATGTAGAAACGATCCTTAAAATTGACCTTAATGATATGACTGAGAGGAACGTTATCTTCTAGATTATGTTAAATTTAAAATTTGACCTTTATTATTACTGATATTTTCTCATGGGTAGCTGCAGTTTTCAAAATAAGATTAGAAAAATTGTGCTATTTGTAAGCAAAAATACATTATTTTGGTAGAATGAAAAAAAATTGTTAATCCTATTACTTTCGAACATGATACCTATAGTCATCTGTAATTTATTTTAAAAATGAAGATGGCTGTAACAGGAAGTGAAGGTCAACACCAGTTTCCTAAACAAAATTTTGTTTGAGTTTGACATGCTTGTTCTAAGTGATTTAAGATTATTCTAAACTTTAACCTATAATGTCATTAAAGGCTAACACGGGCCAAATAAACAAGATTTAAGTTTATGTGGGACGCAAAAAAAACCCCAAAAGTTAAGTTTTCATGATACTGGACGTCCTCACGCTTGTAGGGCTACAAAGTCGCCTGACACTGGACATCCTCACGCTCGTATGGCTTCAAAGTAAAAAAAAGAACAAATTCATTTTAAGCAGATGTGTATTTGCATATAACCAATGTTTCAGTCTAACTACCTTGACATATTAAGAAAATTTTGGTAATTGGACTGAAGTGGTGAATGTATGCGGTTGCACAACTTAAAAAACAAATGACGTTATCTTGTTGATTTTGAAGTCCTATGAGTGTGTTCTTCACTTTAGCTGAGATCATCAAACTTGATGATCTCAGCCAATCCAATGCTTTGGGAGACTATTGTGCAAGTGTGGCAAAACGCTACGTGGCCAATGAGCATTTCCATGGGACCCAATCTAATTCCCTGCCCCATCTAATATACTGTCCCCAAATCCAATACACTGCCACCTCCCCCCAATCTAACACTGCCCCTAAATCTAATACGCTGCCAGTTCCCCCCAAACTAATACACTGCCTCTCCTCCCCCCACTCTAATTGAATAAACTGCCCTCCCTCCTCCAATTGAATACACTGCCCCCACCCCCAATTGAATACACTGTCCCTCTTCCCCTACCTTAAGATGAACCACCTGTCCTCCAGTTCCAGCCTTGCTCTGCTCAAGCAGGCCGGATGCTCCTCTGGCACAGTGAGCAGGAAGGAAGAGGGAGTGGCTGGCCTGCTCTGCAGACAGACAGACACTCTGCACACTGTAGCGCCGCCACTGGACATGACTTCACATGCTGTATGCGCATATCCGGTGGCCGGCGTGGACTAATGTTTAGCGCTCTTGCGGCTGTCGGCACACGCGATCGGCCATGGTAGGGCAGAAAAGAAGCAGACAGGAAAGAGCTTTCCTGTCTTTGGCTGGTCACAGCCTCAGCACAATGTGGCCCCAGGGCAGGTGAGCCACAAAGATTGTCATTGTTTGACATGCTTTCCTTAGACTGCTGATCCACTGAGGACCTTTCCTTCCCATACAGGGTCTTCACAAATGCCAAATACAGAATGGCAACACTGAAGACCTACTCACAGTCCCAAAGTAATTAGATTATCATTGTAAAGAAATAAAGCATAGTTTTTAACATCAGTAACCATCAGAAATGTCATCAGATTAACATGACAAAACACGTCTGATGTTTTTTTTTTACCAGAGTTTTGTATCAAATGCTGTGTTTGCACTATTTGTTGGTGCTTTTTAACCCGTAAGTGTGTTTTTTGTGCTATTTAACTCTTGGATAAATGGCTAAATGACACTTTGGTCTACATTTCCTTGAGATGGTTATTTAAATACTTTATCACTGGAAGTCAGTCTTAAAGGAAAATTATCATTAAATATTCACATTTTTTTAAAAGTGTATTACATTTAATGAAGCATATTTATTTTCATGATGTGTGTATATATATATATATATATATATATATATATATATATAGTTTTTTTTTATGTTGTATTTTTTATCTGGCTGAGCAACCCTGTTGGGTCAGATTCTACTGTTATCTCACCAACTACTGCTCAACAAACTTAATTACTGTTACAGTTTCACTTAGAAAAAAATACAAACAAGAAAATTATCCTATTATGACAAAGGGGAGAAACACTTGGAAAAATAGGGGATAACCCCGTAATAACGAATTACACGGAGACAGGAAACATAAAAATTCACATAGAGCAATCACAGCTGCAGGTTAGGTTAATCAGCAGTTGGTCAGGTAACAGCAGAATGTGACTCAACATGCAAAGCAAAGAAGTGCATTTTTCTCACAAAAAAAATAAATAAATTATATATATATATATAGTTTATTTTTTTTAGAAATATATCCATACGTTTCATTACATGTGATAAACTTTTACAAAATGAAAAGTACACATTTGGTGATGGTAGTCCTTTAAAGAAGGAAGACCAGTATCTTCTTTTGACCAAAATTCAAAGCAAATATGCTCTTTCTGTATTTGTTTCATATCTTAATTATACCCTCCAATCCAATATGGGATTTGATCAAGCACTGTCTGGAGAGTTTATTTATTACCCCTCAAAGACTCATGGGTATATGGCTACCACAGAAATGGGCTTCTACGGGTTTTTTCAAGGATGAAGAAAATGTAATAGAAAATTTCACAGTTAGCTCAACTTAAGGGAAATTGATCACAACAGCAATATGTAGCATTTTCCCCTTGAAATGAACTACTGAGTTATATCCACACGGCTACAACAATATATTCAACATAACATATAACAAAACAGACACAGCTCAGTAAACATGGATTTTGATGATGGCTTGTATCCAAGTTGAATAAATTGCACCTGACTTGACCCGAGTTTGAAAAAGGTAATTTGAGTCCTAAAACTAAGGATTTAATTAATAAAGTGTGATGACTTAATGAAGGAAAAGCAAATACTTTGCCCATTGTGTAAAGCATGCAAGCAGTATATCAAACAATGTGTCTATGTTAAAAAAAAAAATAATAAAAAAACTATTAGAAAAGTACTCTACTGTAAGAAATCAATGCACAAAAATATTCTGGAAGATTTGCTTTATTTAATTTAAAAAAAAAAAAAAAATAAATAAAAAATATATATATATATATATAAAACAGCTTAATTACTTGCCCACTTACAAACCTTTTATATATTTTTGTTCCAATTATATCCTATCATAACTAAATGTACTTTCTGTCCAAGTTTAACTAAAAAACTAAAGAAAAAAAAAAGTCTAAATATTTTCCAAATGTTTAAATAATTTGAAAGGCTCATCCAAAATGTTTAATTATTTGCAAAGCTCAATCACAAATATTGCATCAAGGTCAAAGTTAGAGGTTTTGATAGGTTCCACAAACACCAAGGGCTTCAGCCTAAACCAAAACTCAACACCTAGCCTCCCTGTAATGTGTTCTCCTCTCTACCCTTGACCAGCAAGCTCTCCAGGATCTAAATGAAAACATAGTCTGGTTTTCAATGCAATGCTACTGTGCTACGTGACTAACCCAGGGGTGTGCAAACAAGTGCTGTTACACAGCACCCTATCCCAATAGTTACCTGGGGGTCACCACCCTCCCCCTCTTCAAAGCATTGCATTAAACGTTACTATTTATCCTTCCTTTTCTAATAGCCAGCTGCTTTGTGTAAAATTCTAAATAAAAACAAAACACTAATATCCTTCTGTTTCATTTTCTACAGATAGAGATTCAGGGCTTCAGCCCCCAAAGCAAACCAAGCAACACCTATGGATACAGATATAAATTAATTTAGAAAGCTGGCCTGTATCGAGGCCATACCTATGAAGTTACTTGTATTCTTAGAAGCAAACCAAAGAGCACACTAAAATTAAATTTAATATCAAGTATGGATTTCATGTTTTGTTATTTTTCAGTTATTCAAGTGTTACATTTCTTAACTTTAAAAACTGCAATACAAAGAGAGGGTAGTAAAATATCAGGAATTGGTAAACCAGCAATGGTTGGCCCTCTTACTTGGTTCACAGCTAGGCCCCAAGGCTTCCTTCTAAACAGGTGATGCACTTCTGGCTTCTGCAGAGCCGCAGCCATTGCCATTCATTGGCAGACAGATCAGTTGGCCAACGACTGATAATCTGTGCAATAAAAGTTCCAGGACTCTAGTTTCGGGCTGGCTAATAAAACCCCGATTACGTGGCTTGAGGTTGAGTTACACGTACAGTAGCAGAGGGGTTAAACTCCATATGTGCTACGTTTCATAGCGAAATGTTGCAAGCACATAATCCAGGAACCATGACCACTTAAAATCGCTGAAGTGGTCATGGTGCATGGAATAACGCTTTAATTCAAAGATTTACAAAAAAGGATTTTATTTTTAATTTTGTTTTTTTGGTTTTATCTGTTAAATCAAATCATATGCTGAAACACCAAGCAGATTAGTTGGTTAGGACACATGCAATGGGAACAGAATATTTAGGAAGAAAAAAAAAATTCTACAAATTAAACGCTTGCTTTTCTGTTGTCATCACTAGGACTCAAACTTAAAGGACCAATAAAGGCACCCAGACCACTTAATTTCAATAGCCTTTTCGTTTTAACCGTGCAACGTAAAACATTGCCGTTTAGTAGGTACTTCAACATTATGATTACAGAGGTCAACACACCATGGCGTTATCTGGGGTGAAGGAACCAGGAGCTGTCATTTGTCTGAAAATGACAGTTCCTCTTTAACTGATAACTTTGACGAACTGGCATTGTTTTCACCTTAAACGAGGGCTTGACAAAAATAACTCAAATGTATCTTTCAAGATCCTAAGATCGCACAACTTGAAGCTGACTGCAGCTGTAGGCAGACACCTCAGGACCCTCTCATTCTGCTCTATTAGGTTTGATCTTATCCCATAATCATGTCCAACCAGGCTTTATGGGATACGTAGTTGATCCTTATTAGCAGTTCCATTCATCACATTAAATGAGTTAAACTATGCAATAAACTGATAGTAGCCATGCCATGACTTATCAAATGATACACAGCCCGGTTTACAAAATTGATACAGTCATATGACCCTCCTTCATTTAGTTATGCTACTGAGAAGACAATATAATTCAGAGGTTGGTGAACACTAAAACCAGTGAATGAATGACAGGTATGACTGTGAAATGTTCGAAAATTAATAAATTGTACATTTTTCCCCTTGGGAATTTTTCTGGATATATCCTGTTCATTTCAGAATTATTTACATTTTTTATTTTTATTTTAGAAATAAGAACATATGCATTCATTTCTATAATGGGCTTATAGATAATAGAACAGCTTTATGAATCTGACTTGATGTAGATTTTTGTTTCTTCAAAATATGCATCCATTTTAAAGTCACTACTAAATTAAACAATGTTTTTTTTTTATCTTGTGGCCAATCTTTCTAAAGAACAGCTAAAAAAAAAAACTGAAAAATCTAATTATTTAATTAATTATATAAATATATCTAATCGCTTTTTCACTATTCACATGTGTACATTTACTATCCACCAAATTATAAACACAGAGAAAGATACAAATACTAGGAAGGGATATAAAAACAGATATTTAAGGTAAAAAAAATAAATACAAATCTGCTGCAATAATAGGACACATTTTGGAAATACAATATTCAGCCAGATTCTGATTAATAATATGTGATAGAAACAAACAAAAAAATAATAATTGATGCATAATTCCACAAGCAGAAATAAAGAATGATGGCCATCGCGATGGATTAACGTTGCATGCATTAAGGGTCTCGCCTTTCTTTCTCAAACTTCAAGTTGCAGATGGAAAATTCTTGTGGTGCACTATGAGTATACAAAATGAAATGATGTGTACGTATATCTGATGCATTCTTTAAGACAAGAAGCATTTTAACCTACCTTCGTGAAACTAGATACATTGCATCCTTCCCTTTCCTAATGAAAGGAAAAACAAGTATGGCCATCACAATATATGATTTCACATTAATATGGTGGAAAGATTAATGCACAGCAAGAAAAAATGTACTTTCGTAGGTTAAAACCGGTTCCCCAGTGAAAAGGGAAATAAATTATACCAAGTACTCGGCACAATGCCAGTATCGGTTAAAAAGATTCTAATGGTAATTTGTGGTCATTTTAATTACTTCTAAATAATCTTTGTATGCGACAAGATAGATGTAATATAAACAGCCATTTAGAAAGCACCCTTCTGTTTTAAAACTAACCTTTTCAGGGTTCATAGAAAACTGGAAGATACAGTAAGTTCCTCCCCCTATATTTCAGATTTCATCTCAAATTCGTGAGGTCAGCAGTTTATTGGCTGATCTTCTATGACCTGCTGTGAGTAAGGGTATTTTGTGCTGTGATTGGTCTAATCCAGGGATAGGTAACCTTTTAATAGTACTGTACCAAAACAAGATCTTGAAGTACCTTGCGTGTCTGCCCTATTCTTTAAAACTGAGGTGTGTATGTTGCCATTTTGTGCTTTGGCTTTGTGACATTGTATTTGTGAGTATGTGGGCTGTTATGTTGTATATGTTCATGAGTAGTTTGTGGTATTATGTATGATACCCATGCATGTAGGCTGTGAGGGCTGTGTGGGCTGTGTATGGGGTTGCGTATGGAAATGTGTGTCTGGATGATATATCAAGTTGTGTGTTTGGTGGTGTGGGTACGGGTGGGTCTGCTTGTAGAATTAGGCTGCTTTAGGGGTTGTGTGCATATATGTGGATTGACAGTGGTGTTGTGTTTGTGGGGACTGTGTGTGTTTGTGTGTGGGCTGTTTGTATTATTTGTATGAGTGGGAGGCTTCTTCTGCAGCTCTGTGTATATCTAGCAGTGTGGGTGGTAGCTGCGACAGCTGTGGTGGCCTTCTCTACTCTAGTGCAGATTCACAAGTGCTGGGAGGAAATGATCTGAGATCACCACCTGCAATCACAGCTCAGGTTGCAATAGCAGATATCTAAAGTCCTACTGGGATTCTGATAGGCCAGAGCCTGTTTAGCCTGAGTCAGAGAGCAGCAGAGTACATTATCTACATTACGGTCAGCACTGTATAAGCACGTAATGACCAAACTTCTCATATCTCCCTATTTAAAGTGAACCTGCAGTCAAAAAATAAACTTACCAGAAATTGCTGCTATATCTATCGAATACACAATATATCACAAAGATACATGATGTATTCAATGTAAAATATAGAGATTACTTACCTCTCCTCTGATCCAGCCCCACCATCCTCGAGCTTCATGGGTGTTACTCTTCGTGTAACACTCACCTCCGGGCTGTCCTCCACCTCTCCACCTGCAGTCTTCTGCAGCATGCGCTGTGGTTCCTATGGTTAGGAGAGCAGAAGATCCCCCTGTGGTAGGTCTTTTCTGCTCTCCCTTATCAGTCAATGCCTCTGCGTGAATGACATTTGCGATAAAACCCTATTTTTTAATAGCTTTCTCTCCCAATCTATACATTTGCTAGGAAAACTACTATCAATCCAATGAGCATAAATTGTTTTGGGCGTGACCGGTGCCCTTTAAAATCCTTCTGTCATTCTGTTCCATTATATTGCTGTGCCTAAGTTTATAACAGAATTTCACAGCAATAAACCTCACTGTAGGTAAAAGCAGGAAATATTCCAGAAGGAACCTGCGACTCTTCTTCAGCTCCTCCTGAACACTGAAAATGTTTGTTTTAAAACTGAAGTGTGCTTCTGATTGCACCCAGAAAGCTATTTGGAATCATAGTAAAGTATCCTATGCACACAAATTTAGTTCTAAATACATTGATGGTAGTTTTAACATATTTTTCTCTAAATGTATTGTTGTGAAACTCTGTAATACACTAATAAATACCCAACATTCTCAGCTCTTACAAAATAGGGGCACTAAATCAGACATTACAGAAAGGGGATAAGGTTTCAGAAGAGGGTGCTCTTCAAAACACATGTAAATATGTTAGGTGTACACATCAGCTTTGTCACAGCCCATGTGGTTACAGGATTGTGATGTCATAGTCACCCTTAGCAGTTATCTGATATTATATTCATGCATGGCCATATGTACTGTGACAATGTGATTTCCTGGGGCCATTGGTGAACAAGTATTGATATAAGGTGAGATAAGGTGAGATCAGAGCATTAAATAATGTCTACTGCTACTTTAAATGTAATCATAAGAGTGGGAGTACCATTTTACAAACATTTTTTTAAAGCAATGTCTCTTAGTTTTGATGTTTATGAAATTCTAAACATCTCCAAAGGGCTGTAACAATTTCAACAACTAGTAAAAACAAGATCAGAACTTTTTTCAGTTTGGCGAGCACGTGACAGAAGTGTTGCAAAAACTGCAAAATGTATAATGTTTGGAGCAACTGTGTAAACCCAATGGTGCATGATCTGCTTGGTTTCAACTGGCTGCTACACACTGTGACAATGTTCTAATTTAGAACACTGACATGTATTGATAATACGCAATTTGTGATTACAAGTAGCAGTGGTCATTCAGACCCTAAAATCTCACCAGACAAACTGAACCCGGATCGATGCAAGTTCCGAACTGGTGCCATTGGTATTTTCCCAAGACAAGGAGCTATCCTTGAGGTAGGTGTTGGTGCTGAAGATTTAGCAGTCACTGGAATGTCATAGACTGGCCCGTCATACAGACCCCTTGGAACACCACGCACCTCAGCCAACTGCAAAAAACAAGAAATATTTTTTGTTTTCATTTTTTTAAAATAAATTAATAGATATAGACATATTTATACATATGACAATCACACAGTTATCCAACAGCCCTGATATCTATTCTGAATATCTGATCCTACCATACCCAGCTTTAGTTATGAACCTCTTCACTAACGAGCACTTTTTGATTGATAAATAACATAACATGTATTTAAAGCAAGAGTTGCATAGCTAGCATACAAACATCTCATAATACTGTACATCAGTTTTGTGTACAGATAGCTTTGCACACGAATGTAAAAATTCAAGTGATGCCAATTTATAGACAATTTATTTTTCACTTATTCGTTCAATCTTCATAAAAATATTTGGGAAATGAAATGCTTTAGTGCAATATTTCACACATATTTCACACATGGTCTGAAACGTTAATTTAAACACAAAGATGCATTTATTTTCTCGCATACAGTAGATGAGACAAAAAAATAAATTAATAAAAAATAGAAAAATTATGAGATCACGCTAAACTCTCATTATTTGAAATTAATGTATTGTGCTCAAACAGTTTGAACCCATTGTACAGCGCTACGGAGTCTGATGGCGCTATATAAATAATAAAATAATAATAATAATAATAACTGAATTTGAATTGTCTTTGTTCCAAAACATCGAGTCTGTAATATTCGTGCACTCTGAAAATTTGTAACAGGGTGCAGGATGCAACATTGATAAACAACTGGATTACTGTAAATGGCTAAAAACTTAATGTCCAATAAAGACACGTTAATTTTTCCTCAAGCAAAAGGACAGTAAATCAGACAGGAAGACTAACCAAGCGTCTGTAGAATTCTAAATAAATGCATTAGCATTTGATTGATTTGCACTTTCTACATAGGAGTAAATTAACTGCAGTCTATGAAACTGCGTTTTTAATAGACAGACTTCCTGCAGTCTGAGTAGGTCTTCTGTTAGCAAAATAGTCAGTTTACCTTTAGGGCATGTCTAGCCCCGAATCCATGTTATAAATAGAATTTCCTCTACTGTAATTTTAAATAGGGCTGCAACTTTAAATTAAGAGATAAAATAAATGTATCTAGTTAGAAGACTAACTCTAATACATTGTGATTATGCTGGATCGCTAAGGCTGCAGGGCTGTTGTACCAATCACATTGAATTTGTCAGATGCAAAGCACTGTGTAGAGGCAGTGTGTTGCAGAGATTATGTGTGAGACGACCAAAAAGAACATATTAGAAATGACGGTATTTGAATTGTGCAAAAACATTTTTGAGGTGGTCCATTCAAACAAAATTCTTGTTGATCGTTGAATTAATTTATTAAGAAATATTTTACCTGTAGAGTCTACGGGTAAGATCAATTCAGAAGCAATTATTGTTGACGATAAGGAATTATTATCAATGATATAGTGCTAATGTATAATAAAGATAATGTAGAGACCTTTGATGGTGTCACAGAGCATGACGTAAAGGATTCTGCATAATATCACATCAGGGAGAAATAATTGAAGATTTAACAAAAATTCTTATAGTATGTTGCTCTGGATAGTTTGTGCGTTGTATATTATGTTACTGTGTTTTATTCTTTATCTTTAACTTTTTAGAATAATTGTTACTACAATATTGTTTAAATTAGGTAGACGAGTCGTATTTTATATTATATATGTATCGGTATACCGCCACATCACTGACATGCCCTTACCCTATTTCTGGCTTTAATCCTTTTATATACATAATCAGGGAACGTTTTGCGAGGAATGAAGCGTCCAGAACCTTGACTGACATGGAGATTTCCACCTTCTAGTACAATTCGTCCCTGGCTGATAACAACTTCTGGTTCACCGTGACATTCCATCCCTTCGAAGATGTTGAACTCTACAGACTAGAAAACAGGTTATTTTAATAGTTGTTTAAATTAAATAGATGTGATGACTAGAAGTGGTGAGCAGTGAGAAGGACTGGACAAAACAAAACAAAACAAAACAAATTGAGACAATTGCAAGGATTGACCCAAGTGAGTTTGGGTCGACAGCTGCAATGATTGATCTACGTGTGTTTGGGTAATATCAGGAGGAAATAAAATAGACACATCTCAAAAAAGCAAACAAACGGTATGAAATGTGGAAAGCTGTGAAAACTTCGAGACTTGTTGATATTACCCCAAAAAATCCATTAACGCAACAAGAACTAGATTGAAGTACAAAGTAGCTCCTATTAGTCCACAAGGTGTGTTATGTGACAGTTTAATTCAGGGGTAGGCAACCATTGGCCCTTCAGATGCTGTGGACAACATCTCCAATAATGCTCGTACAGCCATAATGTTGGCAAAGCATCATGGGAGATGTAGTCCACAACATCTGGAGTGCCGAAAGTTGGCTACCCCTCGACTATAGTTTTATAAAGTTATTACTGCAATCATCTACTCATATTTTATGTTTTTTTAAGCAACTCATGCACTTTTATCGGTAGTAGAATTATTTCTTACCAGATTATGAGTCTTTGCAGAAATTATTTTCACTGTTTTTGGATTCCAGATAACCAAATCTGCATCAGAACCTGTTGCGATTCTACCTTTTCTGGGATATAAGTTAAATATCTTTGCTGCATTTGTACTTGTCACGGACACAAATTCATTTTCATCCATCTTACCAGAAGTCTGAAAAGGAAAACAAAGAATGGAATGCATTAATTTCATCAATCATCACGTGGTATAAACAGAGTGCCGAGAAAAGAATCTCAAATATTACATTCATCCACACATGAACACTAAAGAAACAAACAAACACTCTTTAAACTGCGGTTTGAAAAAGTTACAGAATATAATAGGGACAAATCGTCTTTGTGGCCTTTTTAATCTTTAAAAAAAATGGTATGTACTTGATTGCAAGTTTAACGAGATATGACAATTGAATGTAATTTACATTTATCCATGGGAGATAATTCAACTTCTTTAAATTCCTTAAAATGTTTTGTTTGTGTACTTGATTGCCGACAGAAAGTTTTTGTCACAGACAATTCGATTGTCATTAGCTGCTAGTTATCTTTCTTTGATCTTGATCTGCTTTTCTGTGTCTATAAAGCTCACGAACATCCTGTAGGTGAAGGTATTAAAGGGACACTAAGCCCAAATAGCTTTTAGTTGATGAAGCCATTTTAGTGTATACATGCAGTATCACTGCTCAATGCTCTGCCATTTAAAAGTTACTTTCTTTTCTGTTATGGAACCCTATTCATGAGTTCTGTTGACTGTGACTCACATGCAGAGCAGAGCTGGTTTAACATAGGGGGACTAAGGGCTCCATCACATGTCCACCAACTGACTTGCTTTTGGCAGGATGGTGCCAATTTTGGGGTGCTGTCCCGCATCTTTTCTTGCCAGGAGCTGCTGCCTGCTAGCAAGAAGGAGAGGAGGGGAAACGCGAGTGCTCAGGGACACCAGGGAACTGTCCTAGAAAGCATAGAGCAAGTGCATGACAGGATTCGTTTTCGACAAGCTCTGCACTGTCTTCATAGTCAGTCTTTAGTAGGTTAACCTGCATGATTGGCAGGCAAGATAGCATTGAATCATGCCAGCTGACCTTTTAATTAATTTGGCAGACCCACCCCCATGCCGGGTGGGTACTCCCAATTGGACAGTGGCGTGATTCGCGTCACTGGCCCCCCTCCTTTTACCCTGAGGGGTATGGATTTAGATGAGTGATTATTGCGAGAAATTAGCATAGGGTATCTAATAAATGCATCCTGTGAGTTTCCCTCAGCACTACCTCCACCAGATACAAGACATTTGAGAGGTAGTGTTTTCGGTCAATAAGATTCTGTAATTAGGCATGTTATCAATGTCAGCACTAGGTCCAATAGGCTCTTAATCCGACCTTGTTGCAGAGGTGTACATAGCAACCAGGATGAAAATATATATTGACCCACACACACACACTGATGCACAATATATACTTCAATTAATATACACACACAAGCTCATACACAGCTCAAACAAAATCACAAACACACACTAATACACACACTTACACACATTAATATAAACACAGAGACTCCTATACACACACAGACAAACATATGCACATTTCTTATTTCATTTCTTTATTCGAATACTGTGAGGTCCACCCAGCCTCCTTAAAAGTTAGGGTGGAACGGAACCTCATCGCTGGGGTTTGCTGCTGGGATCTCTCTACTAATTGCTCAGCTCCCTCCAGCTCTGTATTTATGCCTGGGCTTGGTGACGTCACATCCATCCAGCATCAGTGCAGGACATATTAGGGAGCTGGGCAATCAATACAGAGAAATCCCAGTAGCCCCCTTGCTGACTGACAATTACTACATTACAACCCCACTGGAAATGTGCAGGTAGCAAGGTGTCTCCTCTGGTGAAAGGGGTTTCTGTCCACCCCGCAGGGCGGATGACCCCTAGGTCCCCCTGGTTAGCACACTACTGTTCGTAGAGCCAGCAAGAACAAAAATGGTTTAAATCACATCTAACAGGACAGAGTGTTTACTTTAGAAGTTTCTATCTTCTGCTCTGTTAATTGAACATTTATCACACATATTGGGCACAAGCAAGCTCTAGCATGCAAATACCAGAGCAGGGTATTCTACTTTAAAGGGAAACTATACCTAGACCACTTTATCTCATTCAAGTGGTCTGGGTGCAATGTCCCAGACCTCTTAACCGTGCAAACTGCAATGTTTACAGTGCAGGGTATAGACTGCATCTAATGGCTGTCTACCAGACAGCCACTAGATGAACTTCCTGCAATTCAACTGGGTTTGACTTCGTGAAACGATGTTGGACATACTCATGCTGTGTATGAGGATGTCCAGCATGTTGAAAATCTCCAAAGGAAAGCATTGCTTTTCACTTGCCACACATGACCATTAGGAACATTGAAGCTGGAATCAGGTAAGTGTGGAGGGGCTTGGACTGAGGGTGGGGGGGGGGGGGCAGGGGCAGAGGTTGCTTTAATGTTAGGAATACATCTTTGTATTCCAAACACTATAGTGTTCCTTTAAACACGATTTGCAGTAAAGGAAGTTTAAATATTAGATCTCTCTTTACAGGAAGTTTGGAGAACTTGGGTGCTCAGATCAGGGCTATTTAACGATATCTAATTTGTGGGGGTTTCTATTTGTTCTGTATGTATTTTTTGTGTATTTTGATATTTTATTTTTTTATGCGAGTCACTCTGACACAGGAATTTGTGGACATGTTGTGGGAGTGTTCTGGGCATGTTTAACTGCATCCTTCTTTTGTATATAAGTGGGCCAGTTGGCCAGATTAAAAACATTTGTTTCTACCCTTCATCAAGTCGAGGCTGATGTTTGGAGAATTGGGAGCTACAATCACTGCTTCACTGGGGATTTGGGAGAACTACAGCCAGGGGCGGGCTGGGAAGGGGGGCAGGGAGGCAATTGCCCCCCAGGCCGCCCTAAACCCAGGGCCGCCCACACCCAGCAAAAAAAGGAAAAATCTGAATCTCCTGCTTCTGGCTGAGGAGTCAGATTTTTCAACTTACCTCACTCTCCCTGCAGTCTGCAGTCAGTGGAGTCGGCCGGCCTCTCCTGATGATGTCAGGAGGAGGGGGCATGACTTCCACTGCTCTTCTCACAGGACCGCTGGGGAGTCTGGGAGAAGAGCAGAGGAAGTCACGGCCCCTCCTCCTGACATCATCAGGAGAGGACGACTTCACTGGCTGCTGCTGGTTGCTACTCCTGTTGGCTGCTGTCCACCCCTCCCTGGCCTAAGGTAAGACTCAGGGAGGGGGGGAATACACTTTAGTGTTTTTTTTTATTCCCCTCCTCAGCCCTGTCCCCTTAGTCAGCCCCTCCCCCCTCCTCAGCCCCTGTCCTCTCCTCGGCCCCTGTCCCCTCCTCGGCCCCTGTCCCCTCCTCGGCCCCTGTCCCCTCCTCGGCCCCTGTCCCCTCCTCGGCCCCTGTCCCCTCCTCGGCCCCTGTCCCCTCCTCGGCCCCTGTCCCCTCCTCGGCCCCTGTCCCCTCCTCGGCCCCTGTCCCCTCCTCGGCCCCTGTCCCCTCCTCGGCCCCTGTCCCCTCCTCAGCCCCTGTCCCCTCCTCAGCCCCTGTCCCCTCCTCAGCCCCTGTCCTCTCCTCAGCCCCTGTCCTCTCCTCAGCCCCTGTCCTCTCCTCAGCCCCTGTCCTCTCCTCAGCCCCTGTCCTCTCCTCAGCCCCTGTCCCCTCCTCAGCCCCTGTCCTCTCCTCAGCCCCTGTCCCCTCCTCGGCCCCTGTCCCCTCCTCGGCCCCTGTCCCCTCCTCGGCCCCTGTCCCCTCCTCAGCCCCTGTCCTCTCCACAGCCCCTATCCTCTCCTCAGCCCCTGTCCCCTCCTCAGCCCCTGTCCCCTCCTCAGCCCTTGTCCCCTCCTCAGCCCTTGTCCCCTCCTCAGCCCCTGTCCCCTCCTCAGCCCCTGTCCTCTCCTCAGCCACTGTCCCCTTAGTCAGCCCCTGTCCCCTTAGTCATCCCCTGTCATCCTTAGTCAGCCCCTGTCCCCTTAGTCATCCCCTGTCATCCTTCCTCAGCCCCTGTCCCCTTAGTCAGCCCCTGTCCCCCCTCCTCAGCCCCTGTCCCCCTTCCTCAGCCCCTGTCCCCCTTCCTCAGCCCCTGCCCCCCCTCCTCAGCCCCTGTCCCCTTAGTCAGCCCCTGTCCCCTTAGTCAGCCCCTGTCCCCTTAGTCAGCCCCTGTCCCCTTAGTCAGCCCCTGTCCCCTTAGTCAGCCCCTGTCCTCTCCTCAGCCCCTGTCACCCTTCCTCAGCCCCTGTCCTCACCTCAGCCCCTGTCACCCTTCCTCAGCCCCTGTCCCCCCTCCTCAGCCCCTGTCCCCTCCTCAGCCCCTGTCCCCTCCTCAGCCCCTGTCCCCATCTCAGCCCCTGTCCCCATCTCAGCCCCTGTCCCCACCTCAGTCTTAGTCAGCCCCTGTCCCCACCTCAGCCCCTGTCCCCACCTCGCCTTCGTCAGCCCCTGTCCCCTTTGTCAGCCCCTACCTCAGCCCCTGTCCCCTACCTCAGCCCCTGTCCCACCCTTTCCCTGCTCCTTTCCCCCTCTCAGCTCATGCCCCCTTCCTCAGCCCCATGCCTCCCACCACAGCCCCATAACATCCCCACTACAGCTCCTCTCCCCCAATTGCAACCCATATTACCCACACCACAGCCCCCCTTTCCCAAATTGTAGCCATTTTTTTTTATTCCCCTCCTCAGCCCTGTCCCCTTAGTCAGCCCCTCCCCCCTCCTCAGCCCCTGTCCTCTCCTCAGCCCCGGTCCCCTCCTCGGCCCCTGTCCCCTCCTCGGCCCCTGTCCCCTCCTCGGCCCCTGTCCCCTCCTCGGCCCCTGTCCCCTCCTCGGCCCCTGTCCCCTCCTCGGCCCCTGTCCCCTCCTCGGCCCCTGTCCCCTCCTCGGCCCCTGTCCCCTCCTCGGCCCCTGTCCCCTCCTCGGCCCCTGTCCCCTCCTCGGCCCCTGTCCCCTCCTCGGCCCCTGTCCTCTCCTCAGCCCCTGTCCTCTCCTCAGCCCCTGTCCTCTCCTCAGCCCCTGTCCTCTCCTCAGCCCCTGTCCTCTCCTCAGCCCCTGTCCCCTCCTCAGCCCCTGTCCCCTCCTCAGCCCCTGTCCTCTCCTCAGCCCCGGTCCCCTCCTCGGCCCCTGTCCCCTCCTCGGCCCCTGTCCCCTCCTCAGCCCCTGTCCTCTCCACAGCCCCTATCCTCTCCTCAGCCCCTGTCCCCTCCTCAGCCCCTGTCCCCTCCTCAGCCCCTGTCCCCTCCTCAGCCCCTGTCCCCTCCTCAGCCCTTGTCCCCTCCTTAGCCCTTGTCCCCTCCTCAGCCCCTGTCCCCTCCTCAGCCCCTGTCCTCTCCTCAGCCACTGTCCCCTTAGTCAGCCCCTGTCCCCTTAGTCATCCCCTGTCATCCTTCCTCAGCCCCTGTCCCCCCTCCTCAGCCCCTGTCCCCCCTCCTCAGCCCCTGTCCCCCCTCCTCAGCCCCTGTCCCCCTTCCTCAGCCCCTGTCCCCCTTCCTCAGCCCCTGCCCCCCCTCCTCAGCCCCTGTCCCCTTAGTCAGCCCCTGTCCCCTTAGTCAGCCCCTGTCCCCTTAGTGAGCCCTTGTCCCCTTAGTCAGCCCCTGTCCCCTTAGTCAGCCCCTGTCCCCTTAGTCAGCCCCTGTCCCCTTAGTCAGCCCCTGTCCTCTCCTCAGCCCCTGTCACCCTTCCTCAGCCCCTGTCCTCACCTCAGCCCCTGTCACCCTTCCTCAGCCCCTGTCCCCCCTCCTCAGCCCCTGTCCCCTCCTCAGCCCCTGTCCCCATCTCAGCCCCTGTCCCCACCTCAGTCTTAGTCAGCCCCTGTCCCCACCTCAGCCCCTGTCCCCACCTCAGCCCCTGTCCCCACCTCGCCTTCGTCAGCCCCTGTCCCCTTTGTCAGCCCCTACCTCAGCCCCTGTCCCCTACCTCAGCCCCTGTCCCACCCTTTCCCTGCTCCTTTCCCCCTCTCAGCTCATGCCCCCTTCCTCAGCCCCATGCCTCCCACCACAGCCCCATAACATCCCCACTACAGCTCCTCTCCCCCAATTGCAACCCATATTACCCACACCACAGCCCCCCTTTCCCAAATTGTAGCCATCAACTTGCTTCAGCCCCTATCCCCCCGTACATTTCCTAAACCCCCAATTACAGCTTATACCCTCCACTACCACCCCCTGTCCCCCACTACAGCCCTGTCCCCTTACTCAGCCCCTGTCCACTGGTTTTAAAAGTGTAAAGTTTGGGTGTGTGTGTATGAGTATGTCTGTGTGTGTCAGTATGTCTGTGTCAGTCAATATGTCAGTATGTCTGTGTGTGTGTGCGTCAGTGTGTCAGTCAGTATGTCAGTATGTCTGTGTTTGTGCGCATCAGTATGTCTGTTTGTGCGCATCAGTATGTCTGTCTATGTGTGTGCCAGTATGTCTGTCTGTGTGTATGTCAGTATGTCTGTCTATGTGTGTGCAAGTATGTCTGTCTATGTGTGTGCAAGTATGTCTGTGTGTGTGTGCCAGTTTGTCTGTGTGTGTGTCAGCCAGTATGCCTGTGTGTGTGTGTGTGACAGTATGTCTGTCTGTCTGAGTCAGTATGCCTGTAACAGTGTGTCTTTCTGTGAGTACCAGTATGTATCTCTGTCTGTGTGCAAGTATGTCTCTGTGTGTGTGCCAATTTGTCTGTGTCAGCCAGTATGCCTGTGTGTGTCAGTATGTCTGTCTGAGTCAGTATGCCTGTAACAATGTGTCTTTCTGTGTGTGTCTGTGTTCCTGTCAGTGAGTGTGTGCGTGTGCCTGTCAGTGAGTGTGTGTTTTTTAGTGTGTGCCAAATCAGCAAGTGTGTGTGCCTGTCATTGATTGTCTGTTTAGGTGACTGCTTATCCCCCCCCCCCCCCACACACACACACACACTTTCAATCACATGGGAAAGGTGTTTTTACTCTCCTCTTGGTGCAATGGGCCACTTGACTGGATTTGCCCCCCAGGCCTAAGGCTGCCAGCCCTCCCCTGACTACAGCGGATATATTCAGCCGGAGTGTAGGGGATCCATTACAATAGTGCTGGAATGTTAATTCCATTTGTGAATCTAATGCATGTAATATACTTGTATGTAAAGTCATATCCAACTCCTGAGAGCAATGCTTGAAAATAACTCTGGTTCTAAATGCTGTTGGTTTTTTAAAAAAGGATCCCTACATCTTTTAAATTTGGAACTCTACTAAAGTCTAAGCCAGGCATAGGCAACTTTCGGCACTCCAGATGTTTTGGACTACACCTCCCATGATGCTTTGCCAGCATTATGGGTGTATGAGCATTATGGGGGATGTAGTCCACAACATCTGGAGTGCCGAAGGTTGCCTATCCCTGGTCTAGGCTATGCTGCCACCACATGGCGTTGAATGGAAAATCCAAGATACCCCATGATTCCAAAGGTTTTGATCGCACATAAAATAAGGGAATGTGCAGTGGGTGCAAGTTTGTTTCACATTTACAGAGCGCCTCATGCTAATAAGGATTTCTACAGCATTTACTCGGGTGCAATGTCCCAGACCTCTTAACCGTGCAAACTGCAATGTTTACAGTGCAGGGTACTACCCCAACACCAACAGAAATGTTTTCAACCCATTGCTTCCCGTAATGTTTTTTTGAAATGCAGTACTTTCGGCACTCCAGATGTTTTGGACTACACCTCCCATGATGCTTTGCCAGCATTATGGGTGTATGAGCATTATGGGGGATGTAGTCCACAACATCTGGAGTGCCGAAGGTTGCCTATCCCTGGTCTAGGCTATGCTGCCACCACATGGCGTTGAATGGAAAATCCAAGATACCCCATGACTCCAAAGGTTTTGATCGCACATAAAATAAGGGAATGTGCAGTGGGTGCAAGTTTGTTTCACATTTACAGAGCGCCTCATGCTAATAAGGATTTCTACAGCATTTACTCGGGTGCAATGTCCCAGACCTCTTAACCGTGCAAACTGCAATGTTTACAGTGCAGGGTACTACCCCAACACCAACAGAAATGTTTTCAACCCATTTCTTCCCGTAATGTTTTTTTGAAATGCAGTACTTTAACAAATGGTTAAATTAAACAACGAAACACTATGCAAACAGCAATTGACATTGTAACTTACCACACACTTTTCCCAAATAATCGACATTCTTTCTTCAATTCCATTTGTTCCTTCTGGTATCAAAGTGAAGTTGTCCTTCCCAACAGCTTTCTGGGCTGTGGTGAACGTGCAGTGGGAGCTCCCACTAACCTGCAGGTCACCACTGCATGAAACAACATAGTGAATTAGATAAGAGCATATACATTTATGGTAAAGATCACTGTAGAACAATCCTATAGCTAATTAACATATTAATTCCGTACATCATATCGGGAGGTATGATTGCAAGTGATGAAATAAAGGAGGCAAAATTCCAACATCTTTATTAGTTGAAGGCGTTTCTTTACCACGTCTAAAACAAATATCTGGTTTGATACTTGGCATACATTAAAGGGTCTATTTACTAAACTGAGTTTTAGCGAATTGAATCTGAATTGCAAAATGGAGGATAAAACGGCCAGGTTGTGACTGTAGCAAAATTTACGAATATTCTCCATATCAGTTATTTTAGCTTCAGTGTGAAACCTGAAATTAATAAACTAAAATTCAGACTATAGCAGATAATTCTGACAGTGTTCAAGATGTCGTAGATGGTTTTATTGTTTAGGACAGTTTTGGCAAAATAAGCTTTTTTTTGACACCTGCATTTCTAGATGTGTCCACAAAAAGGAGCTGTAATACTCCAACCAGGAATCTAAAAAGCCATGTTACACTTAAAAACAAGGTGGAATTAACCATAACGTGACTAAGGAAGCTGTGTAGCGACCCGAGGTCCAAAAGGGGCCAAGAACCATGAATAAGCTTGGCCCCATTCACTATCCCATGGTGAAGAATGAAGTAGAGGGCTCCAAACCAGTATCCAGCCTAGTGGGGGCTCTCAGAATAAGCAGTGAAATCCTTCAAATACATTTTCATTTTAAGGCAAAGAGTGTTGCGATGCAAGAAAAAAAGCGTTGCTCCTTTTTCATGGGCTTCCAGTTGTAGCTGAGGAGGCAGTGGTGGACACTGGTAGAGACCCAGGTAAGTTGTCAAACTGTTCTTAAATGGTTTGACTACTTACTTGTTCATGGTGCCAAGATTGTCCTGGCACCATCTCAACTACAGTGGGTTGTAGGATTTATGGTGCTTGGAGTACTTCTTTAAACTGAGGTAGGAACACGTGTAAAGCTGCATTAAGCAACCATTGCTCAAAAAGGGACAGCACTTACAGCAATACAATAATAATAAACACCTACCATAGCCATATGTATAATGAAACAAAATATCATGTAATCTAAAATCAACACTATAAAAAGGAACGGATAAAGATGTCAACACTTGTCATCTTAATGCCATTTGGATTTTCGCTGCAATAACAGATCCACTCTGTCATGAAAGATCAGACTAAAAGGGGGCACAAAGACCTTAGATGTTTCTTTCCATGCTTGTCACAATTATTTAGCGTCAAGTCAGTAATTGCTAAAATGGATGTTGCTATCATGAACGATTACCAGTTATTTCCATGCTACAACTGGTAATTGGAGCCTGCTGAAAAATTGTATATCCTCATTTAAATTAATAGGAGCGCTGAATGCTAAGTAGCACCTGGTTTCCATTTTAGATGGTAAAGATGACTATTTGTCGCTATCGGACTAAACATCACACCTGTGTCTAGGTGTAAATTAATAAAAAAAATTATAACTGCAAGCTCTTGTCACATTTAAAAAAAAAAAAAATTATCCTATATTTAAGTAAATTTAAGTAAAGCTTAGCTTTAAGCACGGGGTATGACATTTTCAATAAATATTAAATGCTCCCTTTTCTTGATATACGTAAAAATAAGCAGTGGTCGGTATAAGTGGAGTTTGATGTGATTTTCATGTAGATATTCAACACAAGTGTTGGTCGTGGAAACCTTTTGGTATTTTTTTCAAGCTGCAAACTATCTACTGACTATCAGGGACGTTTTAGCCGTGAGGCAAACAAGGCATTTGCCTTGGGCGGCATTTACCAGGGGGCGGCAAAAAACGCCACCCCCAAATGCCCAGGGCAAATGCCTTGCCTTGTTAGCCTTGCGGCTAACTAGCTTGCCGGCCGGGCGTGCAGACAGCTCAGAGGAAGTGCTCCCTCGCTAGCCGCCCGCCAGTGCTGCCCTGCAACCAGCCCAGCAGCCCGACCGGCAGCCACTGGACCACCAGGGAGAAAGAGAACCCTCCCCCCCCCAGCATTCCCAAAGGTAAGGAGGCTGGGGGGGTTAAATAAAATAAAAAAAACATGTGTTAATGTGAATGAGTGTGTGTGTGTGTGTGTCTGTTAGTGTGTGTCTGTTAGTGTGTGTCTGTTAGTGTGTGTCTGTTAGTGAGTGTGAGTGTGTCTGTTAGAGTGTGTGTGTGTGTGTGTGTGTGTGTGTGTCTGTTAGTGTGTGTGTGTGTCTGTTAGTGTGTGTGTGTGTGTGTGTCTGTTAGTTAGTGTGTGTCTGTTAGTTAGTGTGTGTGTGTGTGTCTGCTAGTGTGTGTCTGCTAGTGAGTGTGTGTGTGTCTGTTAGTGAGTGTATGTGTGTCTGTTAGTGAGTGTATGTGTGTCTGTTAGTGAGTGTATGTGTGTCTGTTAGTGAGTGTGTCTGTTAGTGTGTGTGTGTCTGTTAGTGTGAGTGTGTCTGTTAGTGTGAGTGTGTCTGTTAGTGTGAGTGTGTCTGCTAGTGAGTGAGTGTGTGTCTGTTAGTGTGTGTCTGCTAGTGTGTGTATGTTAGTGTGTGTCTGTTAGCCTGTGAGTGTGTTTGCCTGTGAGTGTGTTTGCCTGTGAGTGTGTGTGTCAGTTAGTGAGTGTGTCTGTTAGTGTGTGTGTGTGTTTCTGTTAGCGAGTGTGTGTTTCTGTTAGCTAGTGTATGCATATCTGTCAGTGAATGTGTGTGTGTGTATACACCACTGGTCCCACTTACATTCTAGAAGGGCTTTACCCATGCTGTCTAGTGGTGGGAGTGAGCCGTGAGAAATAGAGCTTATGTTAGTTCTAAACATATTTCCATCGTGGCTCACTCTGTAATGTAGACGTCTATGACGTTGAGCTCTAAGTGGGTCCTCTGCATTGCATGCTGACAACAGCTCTGGCTAAAAGCGGCTCTTCCATGGTTGGTGCAGTGGTGATGTTGGCAAGGTTTCATGCCAGATACCCATTATATTTACGAATGCACTAGCAGGCCAGTATTCTGCAGGCATCAGGCCTGGTAAGGCCCTGAGGCCAGGGACGTTTTAGCCACGAGGCAAACAAGGCATTTGCCTTGGGCGGCATTTTCCAGGGGGCGGCAAAAAACGCCGCCCCCAAATGCCCAGGGCAAATGCCTTGTTAGCCTTGCGGCTAACTGGCATGCCGGCCGGACGTGCAGACAGCTCAGAGGAAGTGCTCCCTCACCAGCCGCCCGCCAGTGCCGCCCTGCAACCAGCCCAGCAGCCCGACCGGCAGCCACTGGACCACCAGGGAGAAAGAGAACCCTCCCCCCCCCCCCAGCATTCCCAAAGGTAAGGAGGCTGGGGGGGGGGGGTTAAATAAAATAAAAAAACACGTGTTAATGTGAATGAGTGTGTGTGTGTGTGTGTGTGTGTCTGTTAGTGAGTGTATGTGTGTCTGTTAGTGAGTGTCTGTTAGTGTGTGTCTGTTAGTGAGTGTGAGTGTGCCTGTTAGTGAGTGTGTGTGTCTGTTAGTGAGTGTGTGTGTCTGTTAGTGAGTGTGTGTGTCTGCTAGTGTGTGTCTGCTAGTGAGTGAGTGTGTGTCTGTTAGTGAGTGTATGTGTGTCTGTTAGTTAGTGTATGTGTGTCTGTTAGTGAGTGTGTCTGTTAGTGTGTCTAAGGGTTGGGTGGGGGTCGCACAGGGGGTGCGGGGGTTGGGGGGGCGCCTGAGTTTTGTCCTGCCTAGGGCAGCACAAAACCAGGATACACCACTGCTGACTATTGATATTTACAATGTTTAACAGATACTTTTTTTTAATCAATGTTTAACAGATACTTTTTTTGTAATCAACAAGCATGGAAACAAGCTCTAAGATAGATATTTTTTTTAAAGACTAATCGGTGAGTGTGTGTGTGTGTGTGTGTCTGTTAGTGTGTGTGTGTCTGTTAGTGAGTGTGTGTGTCTGCTAGTGTGTGTCTGCTAGTGTGTGTCTGCTAGTGAGTGAGTGTGTGTCTGTTAGTGAGTGTATGTGTGTCTGTTAGTGAGTGTCTGTTAGTGTGAGTGTGTCTGTTAGTGTGTCTATATACTTTTTACAGTCTATAGTATTGTGGTTTTGTTTTCTCTTTTACTTATATAATCGGAGAGAGACCAACAGCACCTATATCCTAGAGTGGGGATCATACCACTTCACGCCATACCTGGGGAGCCACTCTCTAGGCTCCAGAACACGTGAGTGCACATCCTTTATAGCTATATAATTGTTTATTGAGTCTGGCATATTGCACTATATAGCTCTGATTTTCCTACATACCTGCAAGAGAAGCTGCATCTACAAGAATCCCCTATAGAGTCTGTGCTCCACCATTTCCTCAGGTGGGGATTATTCCACCCAAGCATCTGAGTTGGAGCTGCACCTCAGCTCCTATAAGGTGTGAAAGCATATCATTTTATTTACCCTTATCTTACTGGACGTACTTCACTATATTTCTATTTCTCTTCCTTTTTTGCTTGTATATACACACTCCAAGGACATTCCAGAGCCCACATTGTAATTTACTAGGAAATGGCTGTCATCGGTGGTCATCGTGGAGAGGTTTGAATGCTTATTAACATGAGTGTAGGAGATGTGCATGCACATCACATGCATATATTAATTTGAGTGAATGTAAGATATCATTTTGTTTGTTTTGATTCTAGTGAGGAATGGTGAGTTGAAAGCACTAATGACTATCTTTTGTGCAATCAGGCTGACTGCAGAGCCAATAGTAGCTACATACTACTGGTACACAAGGGTTTCTAAGAGGGTATTTAATAAAGTGAGAATTTGAAGTGAATTTCAAATTTAAAACACAAAATAGAGACTTTTTCCAATTTGGATTTCCTGCGCTATATTTTGAAATTCTCTTTGAATTTACTTTGATTTCCTTGCAATTCTCACTTTATTGAATAACCCTGTAAATGCTGACCTTAGTTAAATGAGAACCAGATACTGCAGCTATCAAAACCCCTGCAGCTATCAAAGCCCAGTACCATACGGTGAATATTGTAACACTTGAGGATGAGATGAATTAGTCCAACAATAGAAGAAGTTCAACTATCTTCAAACTTAATACTGTCTGTGCAGTTACATACATACCAGGATAATAATGTATTGAGGTAATCTGGAGTTGTGGGTTCGGTACTAATAGGAGGGGATGTAACAAATGCTGCAGCCTTTGCCCAATTCTTACTCCAGTAGTGAGTTCCATCGGTGCCAAGACCAGCTGTAATCACCTCCCCATATACAACAGCACCTGGCAAGGAAAATACTGTCACGTCTCTACGACTGTACCTATTTTATTAATAAAGGGAACAACTGGCCATTATCAGAAGATCCCACACATTATAATGACCCATAACATCTAGTTGAATTCTGGAATACTTTGTTTTAGAAAAAAAGTTTTTATTATACCAAAACTTTAACAAAGCGGCATATGGTCATATTGCACAGATCTGTTGTAGAATGTTTGTGAATGGGAATCTACTGACGCTCTCATCCAATCAGTGGCGCCCTCGTCTGAGTTTTCATTTTTTTAAATAATCTGAGCAGCAGAGCAAAAGGGCACTGGATACTGGAGCCAGGGACATGCTGGCACCATAACAACTTAATTCCAACGACGTTGTTATGCTGCCCAACGTGTTCCTTTAATGTTTAGTAATACTGTAGTTGTAGGGGTTAATATTTAAGTGATAGTGTAGTGCACTATTTTAGTTTAGAGAATACTGTACAGGCAGCACCGGGACATACATATAACACCAGTACTTAGTGGGAGTTGCAGTCCTGGGTAGCAGCTACCATTATTAAAATGTCAGAAGCTGCCATTCGCGAGTTTAACTCCCATTAATCACAGGCAAATCGGAACAAGCATGAAATAATAAGCAGGTCATGTAATAAATGCATATAATAATTTCAATGACTGACTACCCCTAACCCAACATGAACATGTGGATGCAACATAACAAAACGTCTAATATAAAGTTACAACAGCATATTAAACAGCCAAGATCAAGATTCTAAATAATTAGAAGCAAAATGTCAGTCATAATGGAGCACAAAATTAGATCTTAAAACAAAATGACAGGTAGATTCATTTAAGAAAGAAAATGAACATAAAACACAATTATGTGCAATAAATCAGAAGAATTGTAAACAAAGTCTCAGGTTTTTGTGTGACTATGTAATTGATGATTTCTTACGAAGATAAAGCAGAATGACTTCAGCAGCTAATTCAGAATGAGATTTTCTGCCCCAATGACCAGAGAAAAAGGCAATGGTGTGAACCGTTGAAATAAACACAGAATACATTTCACGGTTAAAGACCCCCACCCCTGTTTGAGAAAAGTTTAATGCTAAAATAGCTTTTTGAATTATTGGTTTTTTTTTTGGTTCTCTTTACCTTTTCTCTTCGCTTGGGCAATTACATCTGCAGCTCCTTTGCTCATGACTTTGGTGATATACAAGGGGCAGTTGGCTTGCTTTGCAATCGTTATTGCACGGTAAGTTGCCTCCGATTCTACCTAGTGTAACAAGCAATACGTCAAACGCAGTATTAATCAAGCACTGACAGAGTCGTTAAAACAGAAAGTCTGGATGTGAGAACATGCACAATGGGTTTATTACCTCCTCTGGGTGGCTTAGAACATGGCCTTCTGGTCCAGTGATCCCGAGCTCTAACAGACGCTTTTGTTCCTGTGTAACATTAAAAAAAAAAAAAAAAAATTGCACAGGGGAAAAAATTGAAAATAACAAAAAAAGAGTTAAATTTGCAGAGGAATCATTATTAACAAGTATTAAGTATCAAGGTTAACTCTGAATTTCATTTTACAAAGTAAGCAGAAGTCCAAAAAATATTGCATTATTAATCTTGAAAATGATCTGTAATATTAAACATATTGAAATGTGTTAATTTACTGTATATGCACTGGTTAGGTACTAGGTACCTATCCTGCCATTCAGGGGCATTGCTAGGAAGCCCCTACCACATACATTGACTAAAGCCCCATTCCCTAGCTCCACATCTAAAAATGTTAATGAATTAAGAATACTATGTAAACATATATTTATAAACACTACACTTAAAATATGGGGCATTAATGTAATTATTGCTTTTATATCTTTCTAATTATTACATAGGACTCAGGGCAAACAAAATCATTGTGCCAAAATCAGACTCAATGCTTTCTGGACCCAACTCTGGGCTCCAGCCATCCCCCACCCCATCGCAGCATTTCTTCAGCCACTACTCACACCCAATCTATGCAATATACATTACAGCATACCACATGCTGTATGATTAACATGTACTCTAATTAAATTAACCTGCAAGAATCTATTTCACAAAACACAAAACAAAGGACTGTTACAATTTACCGGTTTAAAACTCTTGTTGTGCCAGGCACTGTACAGGTCTCATTACACCTTTGCAACTAGTATAATGCTACACTTAGTAATGTATCAGCTGCAACACCTACACCTACCCAATACAGGGGAGATGACACTATTGATGGTGATTATGGTAAAAGATATGTGTTAACTCGCTAGCAGGCACATTAACCAAGTGTATACTGGACCAGAATAACAGTTTATGAGGAGAGCGTGAGGTCAGTATATATTAACTTCAGGTCACTTCCCACCTCTCTATGAAAAACTCAATGGTCACATAAACTCTACTACATTAAGAATTGTTGCCATCTCAGAAATGACCAAGGTGTTGGCTGCAATGAATGATGTGCTTTGAACGTTTTTGATGGGCTATCTTGTACTCCAATGGCTTGATGAAAGAGGATGCTATGTTTCTTAATGTCTTCTGAAGCTGCATTAACAATGCGACTGTGAAACCATTTGAACGGTAGATTAGAGTAAAATAGTCACTTGCGGTTAGTAAGTCCACCTTGCATCTTTTGGATAGTTACCAGCAGGTTATATGCTCATTAGGAAGGTAGCACATTTAGTTAAGGAAAAAACTGTAGAACCCATTCACTCTACCAGGTCACAAGGATGACAGTGTCATGAGCCCTCAAGACCCTTTCTGCTCTCTCTCTTTGTGTGGGTGTTGGTGCTCTTCTCCATAGTATATCTCAGGCCTCCTGGATCCACAATAGCTGGATTTTGGTAGTTAACCTCCTTTCACAATCCTACATGGATCTTCTGCTCTCTTTCCTAAAGCCTACCTCTTCAGACACGACTTATTGTTCTTCTTGTCCTACAGAATTTACCTGACGTTACCCTCTTACACATCCAACAGTCACTCAAACTCATTTGCTCCCATAATCACGCTGGTCCTCTCGCTCACATACAGCATTCATTCCACTCACAGACTCCGCTTTTACAAAAGCAAAATAAAAATGTTCTTCATTGCAGTCTAATTCTCATATTACTGTACCTTTCACCTACTGACACTGTTACTATCCTAAACATCGACCTGCCCACCAGTTTCTTGAACTTCAAAACCCAGGTATCCATAATGGACTTTATTTAACAAACAACAATTTCTGTTGGTGTGAGAAATTACTTGCAAACTTTAAGCTACACTTTCAGGATTTACAAAAAATCTCCTATTTAGTGGAGTTTTTTTTTTGTTTTGTTTTTCAGCAGCTGCGATTTCGGCCTTAATTATAAAGACTATTGACTGATATTGTTTTCTTTCATCGTACAAAAGTTTGTGCACATCCATCATTGATACTACTTAGTAGTACAACCCAACTGTTATATTCCATTAATGAGGCCAGAGATTGCATCAGCCACCGGAGGCTTAGATTTGCAGAATTAAAAAATAATATAAATTCACAGATTATATAAATAATAGAACCATATGTAATGTCACCTACGGATTCTGGCCCATAATTTGTTTCTGTTCTTTCCTTTCTGTACACTTTTGTTTCAAAATATTAAATAATTAACATTTACTTTTTTTTGTCAAAAGTACTCACTGTTAATGTAAAATGTAACATGCTGTTTCCCTTTTACAAACATGACATTAGTTGATAAAATCTCTCTCATCAAATGAATTACGAGCTAGCACACGAGCCGAAGACAATCCTTCTCAGATTACTACCAAACAACATCCCCAAGCCAATAAGGAAAATTATATTCCTTCTACTAAGCTCAGTGTCAACGCTAATAGCCAGAAACTGGAAGACCCCCCAACTAACCATCTCCTCACGAAATTGAAACCCTAATGTCGTTGACAGTAGAATATGAACTCCTCATGTGGAACCAAATGAAAATAGGGAAATTGAGCCCCACCATTGTCACAATGTGGCAGACCTACCTGCGATCTACCAACAAGGAACCCGACCAGGCCCCCTACACCCTGATAGAAAATAGTGCTTCCACCTCAGACAACCACACAGAGTAGGGACAATGGCATTCCTAACCAGAGTCCCTACAGCGCATACCCGCCCTGCAAGACACTGCAGGGTAACCTATCATGACTACAGATACTCTTTTTGAGCTCCACAGATGTATCAATGCCCCAGTACCATAACCTACCCATCCTCCCTTTCCAACTGCCCCTTGTTCTCCCCCCTCATCCCCCGTACGCTAAAGGCAAGCTCAGATAAAGAGCAAGATCCACCGCTCTGAGAACTGAACAGGAACCCTAGAACCCTGGGGTAATTGACAAGTCACACCTTGTGAGACTCCGGAGAGCCCATACAGACGCATAAACTACTTCGAACACCTGTATTGAGCAACCCATATAGACTGCTCCCCAAATAGCTCTAGGACATACATGACAGTGGTACCCTTCACACACAGTAGAGCTACACTATGAGAATCGAATGACCGCGTTAAAAGGGGACAACAGAGTTGCCCGTACTAGCCGGAGAACGTCATGAATACACAATGTAACTAACAATGCATTGAAACTCTAATGTGTATGATACATAATGTACTGTACAATAACTGAATCTTTGGTGTTACCCCTCCCTTCTTCCCTTCTGTACCCCAGATGTTACTTGAAAACAAAGAACAAATTGAAAACAAAAAAAATCATCAAATGGAGAATGTTTTTACCTCTTGGATGATGTCACCATTCTCTGCATGCACTTGCGCAATAGCGCCCAGCTCACGGATAATGCTTAATATTTCATACATCTGTAAACAGAACAAGCATGTAATAAATTATAAATAAAAGAACCATAATTAAACATACGTCAAAAACTTAAGCAAGGCTGGACCTACTGCCTGAGCAGCCCAGCACCCCCTCACTGTATTGAAAGAGTTTATAGCCAGCACGGATCACTGTAAGCACTTCCCCTTGGTCCTAGGCCTCTTTGTCACTTAGAGCATCGAGTTACCCGGTCAACACATAGTAATTCAGGAGTGCAGGACTAGAAAAAGTGCTCTACAACCATGGAAGTGTAGACCACACAACACACTTACCAGACTGCAAGGATCATGATCCCACCACACCACCAGGGATCATAAATCCACCACCTCCATTGTAAGAATGTGAGGAGGGGGGTAACAACACTTTTTACTCTTCGTACTAAAAAAAAACATGGTAAGGCAGAAAATATAACATACACAGACATCCAGCCTCAAACACAGCCACTCCACACATAGCCTAACAGTCTACATACACAACACACTACCTGTGCACACACATACAAAACAGCTGTCAATGCATGACGTACCCAACAAAAATAACACCAAGTCTCCATGCACACAACACATAAAACTCATGCACACAGACTTCCCATAAAAAACACATAAAAAACACAGCTTATCCACACACAACACATTCAGCCTTCCCATTAACAGTAGCCCACAACCACCCGAATTCACACACAACAGCAACCCACAAACACACACAACCGATCTAGCAAGGCAGCCTTCAAATACATTGCTTTCTATACATGCAGACTGATGCAGAAACACGGGAAAATACTGGTTAGGATTGAAAAGACAGTGAGAACGAAAAGATAAATTGGAAAAGGAATAGCTGGAATGTGACAGAAAGTTTGAGAACTGAGACATGTGTGGCAAAAGATAGATAGAAAAGGAAAAAGAAGACCGAGGTATAGACAAAAGGAGAAACTAGAGAGAGAAATGGGTGAGAAAATAAATGAGAGGTAGATATAACATAACCAACCCTTGCACTGGCTCAGGACATAAGTAATTACAATAACGTACTTTACCTCAGCATCTGTGCATTGATGTTTGTCTTTGTACGCCATATATACCAGAAAGGAATTCACACCTTAGAAAAAATGATATCATAGAATGCTTCAGGGGACTAAATGGAACCATTACAAATGTATGTGCAGATAAAAATAAAATATACAATGACCACATTAATAAATAGGGATCACTTTTATTTTATTTGTCTAATAAAACAAGAAATATTTCTCATATTGAGGAACTTGCTAAATGCGCTAACAGGTTTTTCTTACATAAAAATTGCTATCACCCTATTTCCATGATATGTGTACAGAAATGGAAATAAGTCGCATCTTACATGTGTCCAAACAGACCAGTGGTACTCTGGGTTGGAGTCAGAATTTGGTCCCTTTTGCTATTTTATTTGGTTCCCAGTGGTTGGAATGTGTGCATCATATCAGACTCCTGCCATTGATAGATAACAAACAGTTTCCTGCAACAACCCCAATGCAACAATGACCCATTTAATGAATGGGATTCATTTTACCATAAATTTTATTACTGGCTGGACCGGATCCCTGTGAGCACTCCCTCGCTGTCAGGGTCACAGAATATGTTATACTTAGAGAATAAGTCAACAAGGTTATACTATGGACATCATTGGAGTCCCTGTCAAAACCATTGAAATAAACATTATCTCTTTAACATTTAAATGGCTATGTTAGACTAACAATTTACCATATGTATACCCATTTGCCATGTCTGGGATAAGCTGGCATACACGTAGTTACTTTGCAAGCCACAAGCAAGCTGCTCCACTCTTTGTAGACATGTTTAGGAGTCAGGTAAAACATATGCAAGATGATCAAGGATGTGCAAATTTGATATCTACAGGTAAAGTTAACCCCTTAAGGACACATGACGTGTGTGACATGTCATGATTCCCTTTTATTCCAGAAGTTTGGTCCTTAAGGGGTTAAGTTCTGGCCACATCATCTTGTCTTAAATGACTCTCCAGGTACTATACATACATGATGTGCTTTATGATGAACTCAGTCTTGTTGTGTGGAGCAGTACCCCCAAGAGTGCCCAGATATGGACTGTGAAGCACAATAAACAATTCTCTTTCCAAAATGAGGATGCCTCACACATGAGCGCATGCATTTTGAATACAAATAACTGAATACAATACAAAAGAAACTCAATTCTTCAAATAACAATGTAACTATGCTTACCTTTATCCTTCACCAGTGCTTCTAGTTCTTCTTTAAGACTTTCATGCCAATGGGTGATGTCAACATGCAGTGAATAATCACAGCAAACCTTCCCGTCAGCCCATTCCCTCCACTGGTCATAAGCTGCAACCAGACTCATTCCAGGATCAGGGAAGACGTGATCAACTGTAACAACGAGAGATTGAGCAGGTGTTACAGAGTAATTGTGAAGATCATGTGATGTGATTAACATGTGATATAGAGATGGTCAATATTCTTTGGACAAATGTTTGAGTAAGCTATTGCGTCACAGTCACTGCAGTAAGGTAGGAATGTCATACCTCCAAATAGGTAGGACAGACTGTTTGAATGAGACATCTGAGTGTCTCATCACTTTTTAGATACTAGTCTCTATATACCTCACTCAAAATGTCTACTAATTGGGCAGTGGCGTCACAAGGGGTGTGCGGGAGGTGCGGACCGCACCAGGATGCATCATGCGGGGGTGACACACAAGTGGCTGCCTTAGGATGCACCAGCCCAGGGGGCACTAGATTGGAGTGACCGGCAGGAGGTGGGCGCACAGCACTCCCTCCTGCCAGTCACTCAGTCAGTGTAGCGTGGCGAGTGGAGTAGTGTTCTTTCTTGTACCCGGCTGGACTGAAAGGAAGTGCTTACTGAGAGAGCACTTCCTGTCAGTCCGGCCGGGTACAGGAAACTGAAGCTCCTGTACCGCAGTCTGCTCCGCTTGGGCATGCTACCAGAAAGATAGGAGACACACTGGGAACGAGGAGGGGGGGGAGGGGAGAACACTATAGGACAGGGGAGGGGGGAGAGGAAAGAACACTATAGGACAGGGTGGGGGGAGGAAAGACCACTATAGGACAGGGTAGGGGGGGAAGGAAAGAACACTATGAGACAGGGGAGGGGGGAAGAAAGAACACTATAGGACAGGGGAGAGGGGGAGGAAAGAACACTATGGCACAGGGGGTGGGGGAGAACACTATATAGAGTATGTGTTTTCTTATAGCTGCCTCCAACACCATCTCCATCAGATACATGACGCTTGGGAGGTATGACCATTTTAGTGTTTTTATTTGAGATTCTGTAATTAGGCCCATCATAATTGTCAGCACCAGGCCCACTGGGCTCTTAATCTGGCCCTGGACAGGGAAGGTGGGAGGAAAGAACACTTTGGGACAGGGGGAAGACACTAGAGGGGAGACAGAGGAACATTAGGGGGGTACTAAGGTAGAGGGGAGGAAAGGGAAAAGGAACACATGTGGGGGGACCACTAAAAGACAAAGGAGAGGAACAGTAAGGGGGGCATTAATGGTAACGGGGGCACTAAGAGACAGGTAACGGGGGGAAAGAGGAACACTAAGGGACAGGGGAGGGAGCGTAAAACTAAGGGACAGGGAAGAGAGGGGAGAGGAATACTAAGGGACAAGGGAAGGGAGGGGAGAGGAACACTAAGGGACATGGAGGGGGTTGGGGTGACACCGTGAGTTACCATACTGAGTGACACCAACCCTAGTGACGTCACTGGGAATGGGGAAAATATTTTCTGGGGTAAGGCTATATAATTTGGTTTGTAACTTAATTAATGTGTTGTGATCCAAGAATTATTGCTAGTTTTTAATATACAGATCCACATGTTCCTTAAACCTACAGCTTAAAGATAAATATGGTAATATGTTTGCTAGATTGTGAAGAATTGAAAACCCAAAAGAAAACCCTTTGCCATTTGACTGAGCCTTTATTTCTAGCTGACATGAAAAATCCTTTATGAATAGTAATTTTTACTGTCCAACCCTTTACAGCATACATTTCTTTCCATTCAAGACCTATTCTGGTGCACAGGCTTTTGAATGAGCAGTCTCTGTTGCCAGGGCCGGATTAAGAGCCCAGTGGGCCTGGTGCTGACAATTATGATGGGGCTTAATTACAGAATCTTATCGACGAAAAACACTAAAACAGTCATACCTCCTAAGCGTCATGTATCTGATGGAGTTGGTGTTGGAGGGAAACTCAAAGGATGCGGCTATAAGAAAACACATACCCATGGCTAATCTCTTTATCTAATTTATGCTTTCATCTTTCAAGTAAACCCATACCAACAGCAGTGTCCAGTGAAGCAGGAAGCCAATGGGCGGGGTAAAAGAGTAGGCCACTGATGCAAATCACATGAACAAAACTGCCAGAAGGGGCGAACATGCCCAAAAAGGGGGTATCTCTGTCCAAAAAATTAGGCCAGCCTGGCATCAGTGTCCCTATGCATCACAGTGTCAGTGTCCCCATGTCACCCAGTCCCCTAGTCTCCCAGTGTCTGTGTCCCCATTTCTCCCAGTGTCCCCATGTCTCAGTGTGTCCCATGTCACTAGGATACATGGGGACACAGAGACACGGGGACACTTGGAGACATGGGGGCACTTGTGGATACAGACATGGGGACACTGAGAAACATGGAGACATGGGGACACAGACATTTGGGGACACTGTGAGAAATGGGGTCTCAGACACTAGGGACACAGAGATATGGGGACACAGACACTGGGAGACATGGGGACACAGACACTAGGGACACTGGCTGGGAGACATAGGGACACTGGGAGACATGGGGACACAGACACTGGCTGGGAGACATGTGGACACTGACATATGGGGACACTGGGAGCCATGGGGATACTAGCTGGGAGGCATGGGGACACTGAGACACTGGCTGGGAGGTATGGGGACACAGACACTAGGGACACTGGCTGGGAGGCATGGGGACACTGGGAGACATGTGTCCCAATGTGTCTACCTATGTCTCACAGCGTCCCCATGTGTCTATGTCCCCATGTATCAGTGTCCCCTAGTGTCTCAGTGTCCCCATGTGTCTCAGTGTCCCCACGTCTCCCAGTGTCCCCTAGTGTCTCAGTGAACCCATGTCTCCCTGATGCCTTTCCCCTCATCCCTCACTTCCTTGAGCTGTAGTCTGTCTCTGCAGGCTGGGAGCTGTTGTCTGAACTCTCTGACTGTGCTGTGTAGCTGCTCCCCTGTGGATCAGTGAGTAGAGTGAGGCATGGAGGGATATGCTGTAACTTCCTATACCTGCCTTTCTCCATACACAGTGACACCTACTGGCCGTTGCTGGTATTGCAGAGTAATCTCAGTTTATACTGAGAAACATATTTGCATTTGTATTGCCGGTAATCCTGCAATACCAGCACGGCCAGGCAGCCTCAAATACAGGCTGTGCCTTAAAATACCAGTCAGGAGGAAAACCTAAGAGTAGTGTGTAAAAAAAAAAAAAAAAAAAAAAAGTAAATTTTTTTTTTTTTTTAAATGGGCCTATTCCATGGGCCTGGGCCTGGAGCTGCAGCTCCATCAGCCCCTATGTTAATCCGGCCCTGTCTGTTGCTCCAGAATAAAGAAAAGGGGAAAAAATAAATAAATTCAGGTATGGCAAGTCCACTACAATTTAATCTGTGCTTGTCGTATGATACATTCTAAGTGGCAAATATTTTGAACTTTATATAAATATACTGAGATTGATATAATGAGTACATACTTATCGTTGTGGTTCCTCCAGCAAGTGCAGCTTTGGTCCCTTGAAAGAAGTCATCAGCACTGGTCATGCCCATTGTGGGCATCTGTAGTCTTGTATGAACATCTATTCCTCCAGGTATAACCAGCAAACCGTGGGCATCAATAGTTTTTACCCCACCGGGGACAATCAGATTCTCTCCAATTTGTCTAAAATGTTCACATGACAACACAAACAGAATATATGAAACAGGCTTGGCATGGATGCTCTTCAACAATCCAGAATAAAAATTATTGTATTTCTTATACATAGAAATAATCTACGTTATTATTATCATCATCATTTATATAGCACCAACATATTCCAAAGACCCTGCTGAAACCAACTTGCAATCTTTGGGATTGATTAATATTGCTTTAAAAAAAAATGTTAAACTTACTTTATTAATCCATCTTCAATATAAATATCTGCAGCAAATGACTGATCATCGTTCACTATCTTCCCTCCTTTTATCAGCAGCCGGTCACTCTGTAAATATGGAAAATCATTTTTTTTTATATATAATAGTGTTTGTAGGTGTGATTATACATTGAAAAAAAAATTACACCTATGGAACATTTTAAAGGACCATGTCACAACTAAGATGATGGAGTCCTTTTTTTTTTACCTACTGTACCTATATTTCAATCTATACATTTTATTATTCCATAATCACTTTAGCCCCACTGCCATGCTCTGTAATCCTGCATACTTTACTCATGGGATAACAAAATATGAGAACGATCATTTTAACCCATTAGCGACATGTCATGATTCCCTTTTATTCCAGAAGTTTGGTCCTTAAGGGGTTAAATTACCCTGTCATGCATAAGATGTTGGGAGTCCTGCTTCTACCTGCTGATAATTGTATCTATAACTTTGATATTCCATGAGCATGTTGAAAGACATCTTATTGGTTTCCATGGTGACGTGGACTAATTTAGCAATTTGCCAATGAATAGCAGCTATTTTACCTTGATAACTCCCCATGCCCTCAGGCATACTAAAAGACTGAAAGTTTACCTGGTTCCAGCACATGAAAGAGCTACGCACTATGGAGGAGCTCACCATGCTAGCGGAAGGTAAAACTCAGACATATATGGCAATCTGGATGCAATGCATTCTCACGGGGAGTCTGCAGATTTCCGCACCCTGTTGCACTGATTTTTCCCCACTCACCTCCCTGGTCCAATTTACAGAGCAGGAGATAAAAATGTTTAAATTAAGTTACATCTAATTGAAAATGAAACAATTTTTCATGCAGGCTGCCATTTAACTTTTAATTGGTAGAGAATTCAGCAGTTAGACTGCAGGGGCATGATCAATACACAAAAACTCATTTGTTAAACTAACGTTGGTTTGGTGATTGTAGTGTCCTTTTAAGGTCAAAGTAGCCAAACTGGAAGCATAGATTGGCTATGTTGGCCTTACATTTGAACTTAACGTTAAGGGAACACTATAGGGTCATGAACACAAACATGTATTCCTGACCCTATAGTGTTACAATCACTATCTAGCCTCCCTGCCCCCCCACCCCCCGCCTCCCCTAAATATAATAAAATCTTACCTTTACTTGAGTCTCCTGCTGCTGGCTCTGCCTCTAATCTGCCTGCTTGGCTGACATAATCAGAAGTGATGTTCTGAGCTAATCACAATGCTTCTACATAGGAAATCATTGGATTGGCTGAGCTTGTCAAGGAAGCAGATCAAGGGCAGAGCCAGCACAAGCCAAACATAGCCTCGACCAATCAGCATCTCCTCATAAAAATGCATTGAAAGTTTGGTGTCTCAATGCAGAGGGTGGAGACACTGAATGGCAGTGCTACATTGTGCAGCACTGTCCCAGGAAGCACCTCTAGTGGCCATCTGAGGAGTGGCCAGTGGAGGTATCCCTAGGCTGTAATGTAAACACTGCCTTTTCTCTGAAAAAAACTGTGTTTACTGCAAAAAGCCTGAAGGGAGTGATTCTACTCACCAGAACAAATACAATAAGCTGTAGTTGTTATGATGACTATACTTTGAATTCTCACTTTAGTAAAAAAAGAAAAAAAAGTAAATGTAAAGTAAATGTCTGTAAATGTAAAGGGAGTTCCAAACAGGATACGTATGGAACTGAAATAATAATATTGATCAAATCTGCTTTTTAGGGTTACATTCACTAAACACTGAATTGAGACTAAAATAGCAGGATTTAGAAAAATGTTTAGAATCTGTATATTAGACTAAATTTGGCAATTCAACAATTAATTTGTTACAATTCAGTGTTTATTATATAAACCCCTTACGCACTTTTGCTTAATCTTTGTAAAACAATACAAAGAAAAAATGGATAGGAGTGGTCGTTACTATATATCAATCCACATAACTATGTTTCATGCCACATTGGTCAGCCAATCCCACTGGTAGAGTAACGATCTGAAACCAGTTGTGTCCATGCACTCTTCAGTTGATAGACATGTAAAGCAAACTCTGAAAGGGTAATTAACTAAAGTGAAAACTCTAGGTGAATTCAACGTGATTTTCAGATTTAAGGCCAAAGTAGTTGAACTGGAAGCTTACTGTGAATGTATCCAGTTTGGCTTATTTGGACTTAGATTTGGAATTCACTTGGAATTCCTGACAATTCTACTGTTAAACTACCAGTTTTTAAAAACTCTCTTGGCCTACTTTGCCAACAGGATCTTTAACCCCTTAAGGACCAAACTTCTGGAATAAAAGGGAATCTTGACATGTCACACATGTCATGTGTCCTTAAGGGGTTAAAAAGCAAATTTGAACTTGTGACCAAATGTAGTGGCTACACGACTAACGAGGCACTAGAACAGGGATAGGCAACCTTCAGCACTCCAGATGTTTTGGACTATATCTCCCATAATGCTGGCAAAGCATCCAGGGAGGTGTAGTCCAAAACATCTGTAGTGCCAAAGGTTGCCTATGCCTGCGACTAGAATATGATCCTATGAAGCTCATATGCCTAATGTACGTACATGACTTCATTTTGCATTCTGAAATGAGCCAATACACTGGAGGACTGTATCAAAGGGAGCCAACAGTCTCTTTCATGATAGGCCCTTAAGTCAAATTAATTATGCCTGTTTGCATTTATTACAATGTAGACATATATACTTTTTCCATATGCATCATGAGTTAAACAGGTGTAATGCATACAAGGTAATTTATTTAATAGTCTTCTGGCTAGTGATGTCGCGAACATAAAATTATCGGTTCGCGAACGGCGAACGCGAATTTCCGCAAATGTTCGCGAACGGGTGAACCGGGCTTCAATAGACTTCAATAGGCAGGCGAATTTTAAAACCCACAAGGACTCTTTCTGGCCACAATAGTGATGGAAAAGTTGTTTCAAGGGGACTAACACCTGGACTGTGGCATGCCGGAGGGGGATCAATGGCAAAACTCCCATGGAAAATTACATAGTTGATGCAGAGTCTGGTTTTAATCCATAAAGGGCATAAATCACCTAACATTCCTAAATTGTTTGGAATAACGTGCTTTAAAACATCAGGTATGATGTTGTATCGATCAGGTAGTGTTAGGGTTACGCCCGCTTCACAGTGACAGACCAAACTACCCATTTAACGCACCGCAAACAACGGCAAAGAGTCCATTTGCACAACCGCAAACTCCCCATTTGCACAAGGTTGGATACCAAGCTAGCCATGTCCCGTTCCTTGTCCTCCCTGATGTCATTGAAGGTCTCTTCCTCCACCCAGCCACGTACAACACCAAGGGTCCCCGAAAGGTGACAACAAGCCCCCTGCATTTTTTTTTTTTTAAATGTACACTACTGTTACACCAGATATGAGTTGCACTGGTGTGACACTGTGCCCTGGCAGGCCCTGAAATGCACACGTGTGAAAGAAACTGACTGCTATTATTTCACAGTCAAATTTCTAGTTTTTTTTTTTAATGTACACTACTGTTACACCAGTGATTGGCCCACGTCATTCCTATGCCCCCAAAACGTTCGTGTGTGGGGGTGCTGGAATGACGTGGGCCAATTGGAGCCTTGTAGCGGAGTGGCAGGAGTTAATCCAAGGGCTCTCCGCTGGTACTCAGGATTCATCATACAGAAGGCAGGACACACAGCATAATTCCCATTCCCAAGGACCACACGACACATAGCCTGGGAGTCAACTGACAATTTTTATTCACGGCTCCAGGAGTTAACTGTCAACTGTCAACTTTTACATGTTCTGCAATGCAGTAATAGCAAGACATACACAAGGGGAAACCATCACAGTACATATTGGAGACACAAAATATAAAACCAAACCTCTGAATACTCAGGGGACATGGCACTTAGTGGCGATGTCCCGCCACATATCTCCCCCTTGTCCACTCCCGGCAGACCCCGCCTGACTCACACGGGTCAGCTGGCTGCTGCCCAGAGTGGACACAGTCTTTTAGTGCCATGTCCCTCTCCATGTCTTCCTCCATTAATTCTATTATATTACATTTACTGCCCCCCTCTCCATGTCTTCCTGCCTTAATTCTATTATATGACATTTACTGCCCCCTCTCCATGTCTTCCTCCCTTAATTCTATTATATTACATTTACTGCCCCTCTCCAATAGTCCTTGTATTACACACAGTATCTCTGTATTACACACAGTATCCCTATATTACACACTGTATCCATGTATTACACACAGTATCTCTGTATTACACACTGTATCCCTGTATTACACACTGTATCCCTGTATTACACTCAGTATCTCTGTATTACACACAGTATCCCTGTATTACACACAGTATCCCTGTATTACACACAGTATCCCTGTATTACACACAGTATCCCTGTATTACACTCAGTATCTCTGTATTACATACTGTATCCCTGTATTACACTCAGTATCTCTGTATTACACACAGTATCTCTATATTACACACAGTATCCCTGTATTACACTCAGTATCTCTGTATTACACACAGTATCTCTGTATTACACACAGTATCTCTATATTACACTCAGTATCTCTATATTACACTCAATATCCCTGTATTACACACAGTATCCCTATATTACACTCAGTATCTCTATGTTACACACAGTATCCCTGTATTACACTCAGTATCTCTATATTACACACAGTATCCCTGTATTACACTCAGTATCTCTATATTACACACAGTATCCCTGTATTACACTCAGTATCTCTGTATTACACACTGTATCCCTGTATTACACACTGTATCCCTGTATTACACTCAGTATCTCTGTATTACACACTGTATCCCTGTATTACACACTGTATCCCTATATTACACACAGTATCCCTGTATTACACTCAGTATCTCTATATTACACACAGTATCCCTGTATTACACTCAGTATCCCTGTATTACACTCAGTATCTCTATATTACACACAGTATCCCTGTATTACACTCAGTATCCCTGTATTACACTCAGTATCTCTATATTACACACAGTATCCCTGTATTACACTCAGTATCCCTGTATTACACTCAGTATCCCTGTATTACACTCAGTATCTCTGTATTACACACTGTATCCCTGTATTACACACTGTATCCCTATATTACACTCAGTATCTCTGTATTACACACAGTATCTCTATATTACACACAGTATCCCTGTATTACACTCAGTATCTCTGTATTACACTCAGTATCTCTGTATTACACTCAGTATCTCTGTATTACACTCAGTATCTCTGTATTACACACAGTATCTCTATATTACACTCAGGTTACTGGCTATGGGGGGATAATGTATAATAAACACAGGTTACTGGCTATGGGGGATAATGTATAATAAACACAGGTTACTGGCTATGGGGGATAATGTATAATAAACACAAAAAAAAATAATAATACAAAAAAAAGAAAAAAAAAGAATGCAGCTTCAGAATTAATCTAAATTGTATGCTGTCTAGGAGGTGGGAGGGTCTGGGAGAGAGGGTCTGATGCTGATTGGCTGGAATGTGTCTGCTGACTGTGAGGTACAGGGTCAAAGTTTATTCAATGATGACGAATAGGGGGCGGACCGAACATCGCATATGTTCGCCCTCCGTGGCGAACGCGAACAAGCTATGTTCACCGGAAACTATTCGCCAGCGAACCATTCGGGATATCACTACTTCTGGCACATATAGGGTTAACTACAGTTTCATGTCGGCATTGACCATAGCCCATATTTGTTAGGTTCCCCCAATAAAATCAAGAAGAAAGCTCCTGGAAACTTGTACAGGACAAAACATGACATTAGGTTTGCCCACATGTTTTTAATTCGGTGCTGTGGTTGACACCTGCAGTGGCTAGTCGTTAGGAATTCTTAGCTGCTTACATGAATGTCATTAGTTTACATGGTTATATAGTCAATAATGATACATAAGGGGGCTTATTCCTTAAAGACTAAATTGTAGTGATTAAAAAAACAATGTAGGCAGTTAGCTAGAAATTGTAACAAATATATGCAAATATAGTATAGGACATGCCAAGAATGGAGTACATTGGCTTATGCAATGTGATCATATACTGTAACTATGTTCCCATATTTTTGCCTAAATCAGGTGTAAATATATTCTGTGAGGTTTGAAATTGGTCTTTAGTGGGTGAGTTGGATCTTGTAGGTAAATATATATTTTTTTATATATATATATATATATATATATATATATATATATATATATATATATATATTTTTTTTTTTTTTTTATTTTTTATTTTTTTTTATTCTGATTACAAATGGTGACAATTATTTCAGAAAATACTTCTTAATGCCTTCACCAGACACTATTAAATATAATCGGTTTATTTTATGGCATTCCAGGCAAATGAATACATTACGACAGGCCACCCAACACTGAAGGAGTTAATGTGCAGCATTTAAACCTTTCAGATTTGATATACTGTAATTTACTGATGCAGTCTAATAAGATGTCAGACAAAAAAAAAAAAAAACCACCACCACTACAAAACAGGAACACAAACAGAACCTAGCATATGTATTTGGATACAGAAAAACACAAAGTTGACCTAGATTCAATTTTCCTTGCCAATATCAGTCACTCACCATTAAAGTGAGTGAGATATTTTGGTGTGGCCTGAAATATTCAAGATCTACAATATACAATTCTTCTGTAACCTAAACACCTTCTATATCACATATCATATGGCATCATTTCAAGAGGAAAGCCTGTGCCTGCCACTGAATGGTCCAGATGAGTCATCATCTGATAGAGACACCCAAGATTCCTTAACATTAAGCATATCCACAGCCTTCTAATGATGTATCCAGTTATCAGGATACAATTCATACTGACACTTATCATGTAATATTGTGATATCTATATGTGCTTTATGTATCAGTATTATTATTATGATTATTAAGATTTATAGAGTGCCATGGCTGCCTTAACCCTCTAGCTGCCATACTTGTTTACAGTAAGTCCTTGTATCCATGTAAACAACCTACCCCTATTATTATTACCCAGGACCCCCTGCACCCCCTATGCTGTGTGCAGAGAGGGATGCTGATACAGTGATGCTCTGTACAGTGTATATTAGCTTCCTGAAAGGCCTGCAACCCCCTCATCATGGCAGCTGGTCACAGCCTTGCAATGTCCTCTCTCCCTCTCTTACCGTGATCTTAGGGATGCTCTTTTTCCCCTGGTAAGACATGGTGGTCAGTGAATTGGAGTCCTAGCAGACTGTAGCGTCCTTGGGTGTGAGTTTCCTTCCTTATTGTATTTGGCTGGGTTAGTCACTGGGCTCAGATGGGGGTGGGGGATCTTTTTGTTGTGAGAGGCTGTGTGCCTCCCCCTGCACTTGGAAGCATTCGCTCTGGCTCCAGCGAATCCTTGATTACAATTCGAGCCTCATCCTTCTTCAGCAGCAAGCAGACTCACCGGAGGGGCCTCTCCTAAGGCCTGGAGCCAGCCCACCTCCCCCATCACAGGGCAAACAAAAGCCATGTCTCCCATGGCTGGCCTGCACACTCTCCGGGCACAGCGACCAGAGCAGCCGCAAGAGATTAACTGTGCAGGTGCAGGGGCTACATTGTATCATCTTATCATCAAACTAATGAGTCATACATTGCCAGGGAGAAATCCCAGCAAACAAGAGCATTAAAATTAACAAATTATAACTTATTATTACTATTATTAATATAATAATTAATAGATATCATGGATACATTGTATATTCGTATCATCAAACTAATGCAGACATTATACATTGCCAGGGAGAAATCCCAGAGAAACAGGGACATTAAACTTAATCAAACAAATAAGTATTCTAATTACTATTATTATCAGTAATTAATCAATTGTATATATGCTGAATACTGTATGTTAATTCATGTAAATATCCACTCACTGATCTGTGGATGTGAAGGGGTTAAGTTTTGGGATCGCTTTAATTAGTCCTGTGTTTACGTGGTATACAAATTATTCAGTCTGATTCTTCTAAATTAGGACAGTGCAGCATAGTAACATTGTAACAGATGCCACCGTGGATCTACAATCAACAGAGACATGGCTGCTTTGTGTAGTACTGGTGCCCTGGTGGGTTTTATGAGGTCGATTTCCGTTTTTACTGTGCTTGAAAAGTTACAACTGCCATAGCAAAAAATATTTCATAAATAAGACACACACCTGTTTATTCAACCACATAGATACACACATTGCCACACAGTGCTTTTATGTTCTAAATGATAAATACTATATATACACATACATACATTCACACACACACAGATTCCTGAATAATTACCACATTTAAGGAATTACTAAATTAGTTAATTAATTTTTGAATGCTAAGGGTTTAATCTCATACAGTTCATACAAGATAATGTTTTGTTTAAAGAGCTGCTCCCAATATCTGCCTTCCACCTATTTCAGAATATCCCCAATATTTAGATAAAGCTATATAATGCATTACCTGTATATTTGGAGGTGTCAGCACTTCTTGTGCAGGGTCTTCTGTTGTCATAAGGTCCATTTTGCCATCTCCAAGTTCCTCCATGAGTTCTCCACTGCCCTTCTCACTCCTAGACTCTTCTTGACCAGCGGATTCTGGACAGGAGCTGCTCACCTCCACCTTCTCGCAGACACTTTTCTTCCTGGGACTCAGAGAATTGAAGTCTATGCTTTTATTTTCAAATGCCCCTTCCACATTACAGAACATGCCTCCATATTTCTGCCTGGGTTTTGGACTTCCTGAACCTAGTTTGGAAAAGTAACTGGGAACCTCTCCATTTACCTTATCGTTCTTACTCCCCTCTGCCATGACTGCTGGAGAAGGTCTAGCTATGTAGACCAGTCCGTCAGATAATGCAAAGTGAAGTGTCTTGTTGGGCTGCCACACACAATTTGAGGAAGCACTGTCTACAACGTGTCACATAACAGCCTCAGGTTATCTCCCAGCTGGGAGCTTCTTTTAGGGCTGAGTGCACTGTCCAATGGGTGTGGTGCTGAATACTTGACTGGGACACAAAATAAAGGGATTTATTGGGAATCTGGTCAGATACAAGCAAATACAATTTCCCTTACTATAAACTACAAACATTGTATACACCTGTTATTTATTTTCAGTTCAGCCAATTGCATAATATTTATTTATTTATTTTACATGTATACACACACACCATTAAAAGAGCATGCATCCTTTTTTTTTTTATTGTATTTTTCAAATATATATAAGGTGTTGGTCAGAATTTGGCATCTATGGACAGCAGGAAGATTCAAGTGCAGAGTCATAGTTGTGTGTATATCTATCTACTAGTATTCTGAGCCTGCAATCCAGGGTATAAAATCGTTGAGGCCTGTTGCTGATCCACAAACGGTATACATAGCAAAAATGGATAGCACTCCAAGGACTTTAAAGAAAAAAATAAATAATTTAGCTTAACAAAATAAAAAATATCGACGGTTTCTGTTTTATCAGAAAATTTCGATCAGGACAAAAGTTTCTCACATACATACATACATACACTGGTTATATGCTAATAAAAGAAGCAAAGTACTCACCCCCCTCTCGTGTACCGTGCAACTGCTGCGATTTGGCGCGTAACTGTTACAGGGCCGCAGGCGTGTACACACCAGCGAGGGTAGCCCCATTGGTGACGTACATGCCACCTAGTTATAATGACGACTGGAACGGGCAACTAACTCGCAGTCGCGTGTAGCCTCACATCATTCATTTGCAGAAGACTTGCATTCCAACCAGTATGTATGAAGCTTTTATCCTAATAAAAGCTTTATTATAAAACTGAAACGTCGATATATCTTGTAAAGTTAAATAACAGCTACGTTTTATTTTACAATAAAAACCTAAGAACAGAATTACCTACACACTACCCCAAATACACATGCATATTTAGACAAATGGAGGATTTTTGTTTCACTCCAATGGCCATGAGAGGGTATGCCCACCTGCCACGTCAAGGCAGACCTCTTAGGTGGGTCTTTGATGCCTTGACGTGGCAAGTGGGCTTACACCTAATGGCCATTTGGAGTGAAACAAAAATCCTCCATTTGACTAAATATGCATATGGATTTGGGATTGTGTGTAGGTAACTCTTTTCTTTGGTTTTTATTCTATGTATTGTGGCTGATATGTACTATGCTCATTGCTGCTGCCCAAGAGTAGTGGGAGTCGAAGTGCAGGACTTATTTTTGTGTATTTGTATAAGTTTTATTTTACACCTAATAAACAGTCCTTACAGTGCTATAGAGTGTGTGTGTGTGTGTGTGGTGTGTGGTGTGTGGTGTGTGTGTGTATATATATATATATATATATATATATATATATATATATATATATATATATATATATAGAAGTGGCAGCACTCAAGGTCTTCCATAAAATCAGTTCTTTATTGTAACAAGATTAAAAGTGTTCAATGTGTCAGTCCTTTCCCAGGACTTTTCATCAGGATCAATATCTTCTTATTGATCCTGATGAAAGTCCTGAGAAAGGACTGAAACGTTGATCCCACTTGTAATCTTGTTAAAACCGCGTTTCGGTTTACATATTTTTCTCAATAAGAAACGTCCAGGAGAACGCATTAAATTCATAAACCGAGGTCCCAATGTAACCTTAGCAGGTCTTAAATACAACCTGAGATGAACAACAGCACATGATATATTACACTTTCATAATTTATTTAACAAAATAAAGCCAAACAGGAAAAACTATATGTGAAAAACGAAGTACACCCTTACAGCTTTCATAGGAATTAGGAGAAGTGGCAGACAGGTACTGCTAATCAAATGCACTTGGTAAATTGATCACTATTAAACAGACACTCCAGGCACCAAAACAACTTAACCCCTTAAGGACCAAACTTCTGGAATAAAAGGGAATTAAGACATGTCACACATGACATGTGTCCTTAAGGGGTTAATCTAAATAAAGGTGTTATGCTGCCAGGAGGCCCCCGCAGGAATTCTGACCTCAAGGGGTTAAACCATTTTCAAGCAGCTTAAAGGGACACTCCAGGCACCCAGACCACTTCTGCTCATTGGAGTGGTCTGGGTGCCAACTCCCACTACCCTTAACCCTGCAAGTGTAATTATTGCAGTTTTTTTATAAACTGCAATAATTACCTTGCAGGGTTAAGTCCTCCCTTAGTGGCTGTCTACTAGACAGCCACTAGAGGGAACTTCCTGGTCCCTAGCACAGATAATCTGTGCTAGAGCGTCGCTGGACGTCCTCACGCTGTGTGAGGACCTCCAGTGTCGCTCTATTCCCCATAGGGAAGCATTGCAATTCATTTTCAATGCTTTCCTATGGGGTGCGCCAATGCGCATAATGACGCGCATGCGCATTGGGACTCCTCGGCCGGTGGGCGGGATCAGTCTCGCCCACCGGCCGACAGAGGAAGAAGGTGGAGCGGCGAGGGAGGAGCAGGCAGCGACGTGGGACATGTCGCTGCCTGAGGTAAGTGACTGAAGGGGTTTTCACCCCTTCAGTAACCGGGGATTGGGGGGTGGGAGGGAGAGGGACCCTCCAGTGCCAGGAAAACGGATTGTTTTCCTGGCACTGGAGTTTCCCTTTAACCCCAAAGATGCCTCCTTATCTGGTCTCATCTGCTCCCCAGGAGGCATGCATTTTTTTAAATATTCACTTACAGAAAGCACGGAGTGCCGTGGGCCAGGGTCACTACTGACAGGCCGAGAGCGTTCAGCTGACACTCTCGGCCAGAGACTCCCCATTCTCTAAACTGGCTTGCAAAGAAATGTACATTTTGCAGGCCATTTGAGTGAATGGGGAGTCACTGAATAATACAAATATTTTGGGTTTACCATATTTATACACCAGAACTGTATGTTGTCATGAATATTAGAATTAAAAACTAAGCCAGTCAAGCATTTGGCCACCTAAATATAGCTGCAAGAAGAAATTAAGGTAGATAAAGTTGGGAGCATGGATGTAGCCCATGTGCAGATATCATAGGATTATTATGTAAGTTGCAACATAGTTCAGTAGTGAAATGCAAATGTATCCAAGATTGCATCTTCCATTTTTTTTTTCAATCTTAACTTGCTTTAAAGGAAGACCTAGCTGTGAACGTGTGAGAAATGTCACATTGTTCTAACATTTTTAAAAGTTGAGGTTTAAAGAATTTTGCGCCATCCAATATGGCTACTAAAACATCTTCTCTTTAGGAAAACTAAACCTTGGCCTCTACTTAATCTTTCACAGCAGGTTGTAAATCTATAGCCTATGAATTTCTGGGGAAGACTCCTGACTAGTTCTTGAAATGGTTTGCCAAAACAGGTGCCATGTGACCTACGACCATCATGTTGCACAAGGTAGAGCACACCATATCATTGTACCAAGTTTCACGAGTTTTCAACAAGTGGTTTGCTTTTTATTTACATTTGAAAAGGGGGCAAAATAATAGTAATAATCTGAGCAAAAACATTAAGTTGTCCAGAAATATTGTTGCTTCTCAACCTAAAATACATTTTCTGAACAACACTAAAGAGTGCTCAGGAATGTTTGCGGATTGTATGTTCACATGTGGCTATAGCTGCCCCTATATACACCACGACGAGCTGTTCATCAGCTTCGCATATTTGGTACTCACATGACATCCAATGTATACATTTTGCAGACAAGCCGTTACGCTCTATCCAAAATGCGTGTCACCAACATTGGCGAGTAGCAGCTGTTTCAAAGTAGAGAATCCTACAATGATGTCATTCCTAGCTGACAAGACATAACGACTCCCAAAGAGAATAACAGTGACAAAATGAACAGGTAACTAATTTGTTAACATGCCAGTAATATATTTTAATGGCTGTTGCTATATTACCAAATTTAAAACCTGGCACAGCAAGCTGTCGAGACAAAATCAAGGTAGCAACTACAAACATCTCTAATTTAGAGAGGTGATCATCTCCATAATATCAAAATAAACTAATGATTCACCCAATAGGCTGCCAGGTGAAGGATAATTATCTTGTGGGCCAGTAGATAGCCAGTCTCTGGCCTCTAGTGGATTAGGCGTCATAAGGTGGATAATCCCCTTAATTCCAAGTGTACTAGCCCCTATATTGTCCCTGAGCAGCTAACTCCTTTAATTCCAAATAGTCCAGGATAGGCCCAGTCTCCTAATCCTATAACTAAACCCCTGATATTTGTAAAAAAAAAAAAAAAAAAAAAAAAAAAAACATAGCTCATTCAAACCTACATTTAAAGGGATCTTTGTCCTTAAAGGAACACTATAGTCACCTAAATTACTTTAGCTAAATAAAGCAGTTTTAGTATATAGATCATTCCCCTGCAATTTCACTGCTCAATTCACTGTCATTTAGGAGTTAAATCACTTTGTTTCTGTTTATGCAGCCCTAGCCACACCTGCCCTGGCTATGATTGACAGAGCCTGCATGAAAATAAAAATGGTTTCACTTTCAAACAGATGTAATTTACCTTAAATAATTGTACCTCAATCTCTAAATTGAACTTTAATCACATACAGGAGGCTCTTGCAAGGTCTAGCAATCTATTAACATAGCAGGGGATAATACAATCTTAATTAAACAGAACTTGCAATAAAGAAACTCTAAATAGGGCTCTCTTTACAGGAAGTGCCTATGGAAGGCTGTGCAAGTCACATGCAGAGAGGTGTGACTAGGGTTCATAAACAAAGGAATTTAACTCCTAAATGGCAGAGGATTGAGCAGTGAGGTGGCAGGGGCATGTTCTATACACCAAAACTGCTTCATTAAGCTAAAGTTGTTCAGGTGACTATAGTGTCCCTTTAAATTTTAAATTGACTGAATAGAAAATGACTGTTAATAGTAAGGAGAAGTCAAAGTTTTGGTTTTCATTAAAGTTGAAAATATGTGAAAAATATTAATACTTACCTGTTAGTGTATTGATTGAATACCTTCTCTCTCTAATCTTCTTTAGTAAGTAAACAAAACAAAGAAATTAAAAGAAATTTGAAAAAATAAAAATTCACGGTATCCTGATGTAACGACCGGTAAATAAAAAATAAAAAAGCTACCTGAATCACAAATAAAAAATTAAAAAAAAGAAATAATTGCAAATTGAGTATTAAAGGTAGGAAAAGCTTTTACTAAAGGGATACCATAGTGATAGGAATACAAGTTGTATTTCAAGAACTATAGCTCCCTCTCATACCTCCCCCCAACCCCCCGCACTGTAAGGATTAATAGACTCTTACTGATAGGATTAATAAACTCTTACTGTACTTACCCGATTCCAGCACCAAACTCCTTTCGGTGCTTAATGTCCTCTGACATCACCCACCCGTGGGTGCTAATGCGCAAACCAATGCTTTCCTACGGGGATTTTATTGACGCTAAATGTCCTCATGCAGAACATGAGGACGTCCAGCATCAGTTAGGCGACCAAAAGTTACCTAGCAGGCAGAAAGTGCCTCTAGTGGGTGTCTGATTGACAGGCAATAGAACCAGTCTTAACCCTGCAATGTAATTATTACAGTTTATCAGAACAGCAGGGTTAAGGGGACTGTATCACTGCACCCAGACCACTTCAGTAAGCTAAAGTGGTCTGGGTGCCTATAGTGTCCATTTAAGGACTCACATGTCTTGAATGCTCCGTAGGAGCGCTGTCATTGGTTGGCTGGAAATGCTTGTTGATGTGTATATACACATTAATGAAGTTTTATGCCAGTATTTTAGCGATGCTCAGTTGGTATTAAGCGGCCTGAGAAATGGAAACATTCCTTACACAAGGCATTGTGGGTCCATGGATTCATATTATGTACACAAAATCCTGAATCTACCATCTCTATGCTGCAAGAGAACTCAATATCTGTCAGAACAAGCATTTTTTTCCAACCTTGTGCTGTCCAGTTTTGGTACTCTTGTTCCTCTGTCCTCCACCTCCTAGATAGACAGGAATGAAGCTCGTGTGGTTTTCTGCACTGTAACCCATCTGTGTTATATTGACATAAAATACAGAGAGAGGATTCAGGAGCTTAACCAGGATCTTTTTATTATCAGTCTCTCCTTCACAACTGAACTATAAAATGTGACCTATTTCCAGTTCCAGGTTACATGGCAAGATTTAAAGTGAACCAACACATTAACTATTTACAACAGTGCAGTTAAACAATTAACATTAGAGATGTCACAAACAAAATGACATACCACACCATCCACGTCAAGGTTCAATGTGTCATGCATTCAGAAATCCTCTTGTACATTGGCACTGCTGTAACAACTGGTTAGTTCAGTTACGGCCATTTTCAGGTCAGCTTTCACTAGTCCGGCCATTCTTCTCGATCTCCTTACATTAAAAATGTATTTTAACCCACAGAGCTGCCACTCACCAGATGATTTGTGTTTTTGTTGCCATTCTTCGTAAACTCTAAGCTGTTGTGCGTGACCATCACAGAAGATCAGAAGTTTCTCAGATACTCAAATCACCATATCTTACACAATTTGTTCCTATGGTCAAAGTCACTTAGACCACATTTCTTACTTTGTGTTTTATTTGAAGAATAAGGGAACATGTTGACTACGTCCGCATGCTTTTATACATTGAATGCTGACTTGCTAGATAGTTGCCATTTAAATTAGCCATCTCCCAGTAATGATATTATGCAAAAGGTGCAAGGGAGACAGAAACGGCTTGATTCGCTTTCTCCTCTCCTAAAATACCATGTCTGAATAATGATGCCAATTTCAAATAGCTGTTTTTGCTTTGGAGTGTTGCTGCACTGATCTTGGGTAGACTGAGACATGTATGTCCTAGTGTTGTCCTGGGATTTAACCCCTTAAGGACACATGACATGTGTGACATGTCATGATTCCCTTTTATTCCAGAAGTTTGGTCCTTAAGGGGTTAAGGGACCATAATCCTAAATAAATCATGAACTTTCCTGAAACCTCATTTCAGGACCCTTTCTAACAAATGGGATTGTAAGCTTGTGAAGCTTCTTGCAAGTATAAACCCACAGGCAAGAAGTAAAAGTAAACATAATTTAAACATCATGTGTAGTTGTAAGTGTACATAGTTTACATTCTGCAATTGTACAGTACCCGAAAATATGTTGGTGGTTTTATAAATGCATTTTCAGAGTTCTACAGACATTGATAAACCACTTAACATTAGATATAGTTCCCTATTGTGATGTTTAGAGATCACCTAAAAGCTATAATTCATGTAAGAAGTTGGCCTGCCTGTCTATTTGTATGTGTACAAGCACACACACACACCACTGAACAAAAAAACATTCTAAATCACATATAATGTGTTAAATATTTTTTTATATAATGATGTGCATTTTCTTTTAAATGCATATTTAGAATTTAACAATTGACATTGCAAGCCAGTTCAGACCAGATTACACATTTTTAAAGGAACACTATATTCACCAAAACAACTTTACTTTAATGAAGCAGTTTTGGTGTATAGATTATGCCCTTGCAGTCTCACAGCTCAATTCTCTGCTATTTAGGAGTTAAATCACATTGCTTAGGCAGCCCTAGGCACACCTCCCTGCATGTGACTTACACAGCCTTCCTAAACAATTCATTAACGAATCATCTAATGTTTAGACTTCCCTTATTGCAAATTCTGTTTAACTTTTTAAATTCTGTTTAAATTTCTAATCTCCTGCCTTGTTAATAGCTCGCTAGACCCTGCAGGAGCCTCTTGTATGTAATTAACATCCAATTTACAGTTCAGACGACATGCCACACACAACTCCCCAAACATCCTACATGAACACATCCGAAACACGCAAAAACAATGACCCAAACTCCCCAAAACAGATGCACACATAAACACACCTATCCAACATTCAGACCGAATGTGAGGCCGACGTAGTAGAAGGGGCCAACACGACGGGAAACACACTAATGACCCAAGGGCACAATACTATTAGAAACATGAGACACCGCTCTACCCGCCAGACCCCAACAAACCCCGCAAAATCCACAGCAGTGAGCAAGACGAGCAGGGTTACCACTGGGGCGGACAGAAAAAGCACCAAATAGGAGATACCACCAAGACACCCGACACGCCACACGCACCCACACTTCACTCCCACATAAAGACCTACTACACAAAGCCATAAGTAAAACCCAAACGCAACATACACAACACAATCCCAACAGACGCGACAAATAGTCGAAAATTCTATCACACGCGAATCACACAGGGACCAATTAGACGCAACAAGTTCACAACGAGGTTCAAAAACATACCTGTATGTCTACCACAACATTTACATAAAATAAATGCATACATCCAGATATGCACAAACCGCAATGTATGTCAGAAAATTATGATGCATTAAGTATGCCAAACCGGCCTCTGCGCAGGCAACCAGCGGCTTATAACAATGTACCGAGAACCACGCCTCTGCGCAGGCAAATACACGCTACATCAAAAAAAATTACCAGAGAACGATTTCTGAGAAATTCCCTTATTATCTTCCTATAACAATATGAGAGAAGAATACAAGGTAAAATTAATCACATTATCTTACATTAGGCCTTATGTAGCATACTTTCTTGCTTCTTCACTGAGACTGTGAGTATTTCACTTTTGTTTACCATTCCCATGAAGTTCGGTTTCCAGCATATATGTGATCTCAACCAATTCATGATCAACGTTTCACTGTTCACTTACAGATCCATGTTGCAAACTTATAGATCATATACAAAAGCACACATGGTTTTACATACCGCATTGCGATTTAACTCCTTCATGACAGGATACTTACCCAGATTTTCATACTATACAAAAATCTGCCTTTCTTATTCTAAGTACTTGCAGATTTTTTATTCTTTCTATGTAAACCCCTTTGACTGCTTGATACGGCCAGGGCTGGCGCAGGTGGCTGCACTGCGCTCCTATCCAGCCGGTTACTTCTTGAAGCATGTCCGAACGCAAGTGCTCATGGGCGTAGGAACCGGGGGGGATGGGGGGGGACGCATCCCCCCCAGCAAATCATGCGGGGGGGACAGGTAATGGGGAAATCCCCCCCAGCTCCGCCGGCCCCCTTTTGCTGCAGCCGCCCGAGCGCTCTGTAGAGAGCCTCAGGCGGCTGCAGCTCTGCCCGGGCTGGGCGCAGCCAGAGGAGAGGGGCTTACAGGAGGTAAGCGCTCAGTGCTCCCTCCTGTCAGTCCCTCAATGTAGCATGGCCGAGCGCTGTATAGTCCACCGGTACAGGGAGCATCTGTCTCCTGTACCCGGCCGGACTAAAAGGAAGTGAACACTGAGTGTGCACTTCCTGTTAGTCCGCCGGGTACAGGAAACAAAAGCTCCCTGTACCCGCGGACAGTACAGAGCTCGGCCACGCTACAACACAGGTAGGGGAGGGGGAAAGAAAGAAACAGGGAGGTGAGGGGAGGGGGGGAAGAAAGAAACAGGGAGGGAGGGAGGGAGGGGAGGGGAGGAGAGGGAGGGGAGGGGAGGGGAGGGGAGGGGAGGGGAGGGAGGGAGGGAGGGAGGGAGGGGGGGAGGGAGGGAGGGAGGGGGGGAGGGGAGGGGGGGAAGAAAGAAACAGGGAGGGAGGGGGGTAAAGAAACAGGGAGGGAGGGGGGGTAAAGAAACAGGGAGGGAGGGGGGGTAAAGAAACAGGGAGGGAGGGGGGGGTAAAGAAACAGGGAGGGAGGGGGGGGTAAAGAAACAGGGAGGGAGGGGGGGGGTAAAGAAACAGGGAGGGAGGGGGGGGTAAAGAAACAGGGAGGGGGGATAAAGAAACAGGGAGGGAGGGGGGATAAAGAAACAGCGAGGGAGGGGGGATAAAGAAACAGGGAGGGAGGGGGGGATAAAGAAACAGGGAGGGGGGTAAAGAAACAGGGAGGGGGGATAAAGAAACAGGGAGGGAGGGGGGATAAAGAAACAGGGAGGGAGGGGGGGATAAAGAAACAGGGAGGGAGGGGGGATAAAGAAACAGGGAGGGAGGAGGGGGAGAAAGAAACAGGGAGGGGAGGGGGGAAGAAAGAAACAGGGAGGGGAGGGGGAAGAAAGAAACAGGAGGGGAGGGGGAAGAAAGAAACAGGGAGGGAGGGGGGATAAAGAAACAGGGAGGGAGGGGGGATAAAGAAACAGGGAGGGAGGGGGGATAAAGAAACAGGGAGGGAGGGGAGAAAGAAACAGGGAGGGAGGGGGGGAGAAAGAAACAGGGAGGGAGGCAGGGGGGAGAAAGAAACAGGGAGGGAGGGGGGAGAAAGAAACAGGGAGGGAGGGGGGGAGAAAGAAACAGGGAGGGGGGGAGAAAGAGACAGGGAGGGGGGAGAAAGAGACAGGGAGGGGGGGAGAAAGAAATAGGGAGGGGGGAGAAAGAAATAGGGAGGGGGGAGAAAGAAACAGGGAGGGGGGGAGAAAGGAACAGGGAGGGGGGGAGAAAGAAACAGGGAGGGAGGGGGGGAGAAAGAAACAGGGAGGGAGGGGGAGAAAGAAACAGGGAGGGAGGGGGTAGAAAGTGAGTGACAAGGGGGGACGGAGGGAGGGGGGGAGAAAGTGAGTGACAAGGGGGGGACGGAGGGAGAGAGGGGGAGAAAGAGTGACAAGGGAGGGAGAGAGAGAGAGTGACGAGGGAGGGAGGGGGAGAAAGAGAGTGACGGGGGAGAAAGAGATTGACATCCATCACACACAATCACACAATCATGCCACCCTTACACACACAGAAACACACAATTCATCCTTACACACACTCAATGCACCCCGTGCACACACACACAATCATGCAATCCTTACACACACTCAATGCATTCCTTACACACACTCAATGCACCCCGTACACACACTCAATGCACCCCGTACACACACTCAATGCACCCCGTACACACACTCAATGCACCCCTTACAGACGCACACACTGCATCCCGTACATACACAGAATCACACCTTGCAGCCCTTACACATACAAACACAGATTCACACAATGCATTCCTTACACACATATCAGGACATCCCCTACTCCACCCCCTGTGAACAAACTCATTGGTGGAACGTGAAGGTGGACCCTGGGACCCAGACCTTGAGCTGTGTAAAGGGCCCCCAAAAAATGGAGCTGCTTCCCGTTCTCACAGAACATTGATTTTTGGGACCACAGTTACAAACAGCCTCCAGAGAGCCTGTTCTACACCAGACCAGTGGAGCCAGACTGCAGCTAGAGCCCATCATCATCCTCATCTGGTTGTAAGTAGGCAATCTAGCATATTATTCGTGGCACTAATCTCTAATTTACCTCACATTAAAGAAACACTATAGTCCCCAGAAGCACTGCAGCTTAATGTAGTGGTTCTGGTGTCTATAGCCTGTCCCTGCAGGCCTTTTAATGTAAACACGGCGGCACTCCAGCACTGGCGTTAGTTAACATGGCAGAAAAATAATTGGAAAGGGTTGGGGGGCTACTAATAAGGATAGGGGGAGAGGGGTAGGTAGAAAAATAATTGGAAGGGTTTAGGGGGGGCTACTAATATGTATGGGAGGAGGGGGGAGGTAGAATAATTATTGGAAGGGGTTAGGGGAGTACTAATATGCATGGAAGGGGTTAGGGGGTACTAATATGCATGGAAGTGGTTAGGGGGGTACTAATATGCATGGAAGGGGTAGGGGGTTAATATGCGTGGAAGGGGTAGGTGGGGTTCTTTTGTGCATGGAAGGGGTAGTGGTGGTTCTAATATTCATGGGAAGGGTAGGGGTGGTTCTAATCAGGAGGATCCCGGCGCTGTATCCGGGTAAGTAAAACCCCTTCCTTGTAGTGACCCTTTAATGTTATTATTTAATTATTTATATAGCGACTGCAAATTCCGTAGCGCTGTACAATGGGATAAACAACTCCTAGTTTACGGAATAAGAATATAACCGGCGAGTAAAAATGCTATCCCCCCCAGATTTTTTTGGGTTCCTACGCCCATGCAAGTGCTTCCTACCCACTGTGCAGCCCAGCCTCCTACTGGCCAAGCAGCGCAGCCTCCTACTACCCTGGTGCATGCCGTGGCTGGTGACTCAGTGATGGGCCCTGGCTCCAGGACGGGACTCCGCAGAGCATGCTCTCCAGGGACCTGATTGTACAGATGTAAGTATGTAATTATGTCTGTCTACATATCTCTGTATGTATGTATGTATGTCTCGGTATGCCTGTAGGTCTATGTATGTATGTCTCTGTATGTATGTCTGTCTCTGCATGCCTGTGTCTGTGTGTCTCTGTATGACTATGTCTGTATATCTCTGTGTGACTGTGTCCGTATGTCTCTGCATGCTTCTATGTCTATGTATGTATATCTGTATAAATAGTAGGAAAAATCCTTGCACTCAGGCTGTGCAGGTATATACTTGCCAGGTGCTCAGCCTGGGACTTTGGTTATCCAGATAGTGGTAGTAGTAGTATGTCGCCATGACACTATCACTATGGCAACGACTGCCAACACTATGTATACACGCAGCAATTCTTTTTAGAGGTGGAGCTGGATCACTTGATGACGTCGGCTACACACCGCACTAGAGGTAACCTAGGTTACCGAAGACACAAGTTGCACGTCACTTCCGGTAGCGGAGGTTGGGTCACGCACACAAGTGTTTGGCAAGACGCCGCCGGTTATGCAGTGCACCTGGGGTGAGTCTATTTCCATAATTATTTGTCCTATATATTGCAAGTTTTGTTTACATGTATTAAATTGATCCTGATGAAAGTCCCATTCAGGGACTGAAACGTCGATCCCATGTTTTAACCTTGCTAATAAAAGAAGATATTTAGTGACGACGTGAGTGCTGCCATTTCTACCACTATATGTATGTATGTATGTATGTATGTATGTATGTATGTATGTATGTGTGTCTCTGTATGACTATATCGATATATCTCGGTGTGACTGTGTCCGTATGTCTCTTTATGCTTGCATCTGTGTTTGTATATCTGCATGTCTGCATCTTTAGGTCTCTGTTTGACTGCATCTATGTCTCTGTATGACTGCATCTATGTCTCTGTATGACTGCATCTATGTCTCTGTATGACTGCATCTATGTCTCTGTATGACTGCATCTATGTCTCTGTAAGACTGCATCTATGTCTCTGTAAGACTGTATGTATGTGTCTGTAAGACTGTATGTATGTGTCTGTATGACAGTGTTTGTGTGTCTCTGTATGACTCTGTTTGTGTTAGTATGACAGTGTACCTGTATGTGTATATTGTATGACTGTGTGCTTGTATGACTGTTTGATTGTGTGCCTTTTAGTACCGTATGTCACAAGGGTTGTTGTAAGAGGCACCCAAGTGGGTGTTAGGCACACTTAAAGGAGGATAAAATACACTAAAGGAGCAAAAGGAGTAAGAGAGGGGTTAGAGACACACATGTGAGGATGCCTTTTTTTTTTTGGAGGGTGGGATGGGTTCAAAACATATCTTCGACTGTGTAGCTAAAAAAAAAAAAAAAAATAAGAAAGGGAGCGGTCAAGGATAAGGGTTTAGTATAACACCCTCGTCCCGTACCTAACCCACAAAAAAAGGTCACCTAGACGGGAAAAGTAGGGGATAACCCTAGGGAATACAATAAATAGTAGATAACCAAAGGTGTCACTTGAATAGAAAGTGACCACAAGGTTAAATTTCCAATCCACTCCAATAAGATCCTAAAGGACAAAATAATAATAAATAACAAAAGAACTTTACTAGCAACTCTAAAAAGTACTAGGACAAATTAAACAGTGTGGCCTGATATGAGGGGGAACAGCCCTGAGTGAGATGATCAATAATAGATTGTTAATAATAAAGCATACCACACTGGTTCCAAACGGGTATGGATTGGCAGTACGAGAACTAACTGAAGAGGTAGCAATCTTCCCCTTTATGTGTTTAAGCCCTCATGGAAGTATATACAGCACTGGTTACGACAGAGCCTAGTGTGATCTTCCACAAACAAAAACTAAAACATAAAAGGAATAGTGAGAGATATGCTAAATGGTGAGAAAAAAGCACACAGGAAAAAATATATTAAAAAAGAAGGATATATACAGAGAGATAAGTAATAGGGATATAACCAATTTAATCCGAGGGTAAGGGTATCCCTAGTCTCTGGACCTTCAGTTTCATGTAACCACCTTTGTGGATATTCTATTCTTTAATTCAGTTTAGGGGGAAAAAAAAAATAAAATACCTTACTATAGTCACCTGAACAACTTTAGCTTAATGAAGCAGTTTTGGTGTATAGAACCTGCCCCTGCAGCCTCACTGCTCAATCCTCTGCCATTTAGGAGTTAAATCCCTTTGTTTATGAACCCTAGTCACACCTCCCTGCATGTGACTTGCACAGCCTTCCATAAACACTTCCTGTAAAGAGAGCCCTATTTAGGCTTTCTTTATTGCAAGTTCTGTTTAATTAAGATTTTCTTATCCCCTGCTATGTTAATAGCTTGCTAGACCCCGCAAGAGCCTCCTGTATGTGATTAAAGTTCAATTTAGAGATTGAGATACAATTATTTAAGGTAAATTACATCTGTTTGAAAGTGAAACCGTTTTTTTTTTTCAATGCAGGCTCTGTCAATCATAGCCAGGGGAGGTGTGGCTAAGGCTGCATAAACAGAAAAAAAGTGATTTAACTCCTAAATGACAGTGAATTGAGCAGTGAAATTGCAGGGGAATGATCTATACACTAAAACTGCTTTATTTAGCTAAAGTAATTTAGGTGACTATAGTGTTCCTTTAAGTTCTCAAATAGCTGTCTAAATACCGAGTGATATGCTCAATAGCTAATGGTTGGTAATTAAGAATGCCACATTAACTCCACAGGGTACAAATGTAACGATATGAGAACTAACAGAAAAAGTATCAATCTCCACCTTTGTGTTTATAAGCCCTCATGGAAATGTATATAACACTGGCTACAACAGAGCCTAGTGTAATCATCCAGAGGCAAAAGTCAAAACACAAAGGAATAGTGAGAGATATGCTTAACAGTGAGATATAAGCACAGGAAAACATATATAAAGTGAAGGGTATGTATACAAGGAGATAGGTGATAGGGATATATACAAATGGCTCCACCTCTCTATAAATACTAGAGGTATCTGGTAAAGGTGTACCTAGTCTCTAGACCCTAAATCTCCTGTAAACACCATTTAGGGTAATTCCCTCAAGTTCTCAATCGCTGTCTAAGTACTGAAGACAAAAAAAATGAAAATACTTAAAATAAATAAAGTGAAAAAAATGCGTGCATAGTGATAAGGTGCTCCATAACGTAGGGACCCGTGAAAAAAAAAACAATGCGCGTTTCGGCATGAGAATACACCGCCCTCCGGGGCAAACATGAATGTGACTACTCACCAAAACTGTTTAAATAAGCTATGCCTTAATCAGCCGTCCATAAAACAGGTTAGTTGGCATGTGCATTCACCAACGGGGAAGAAAAGTGGGCATGGCTAACTGCTCGCATCAAGAGCCCACGTGGTTTCCTATTGGAGTGGATTGAAAATTTAATCTTGTGGTCAATTTCTATTCAAGTGACACCTTTGGTTCTCTACTATTTATTGTGTAGCTAAAAATCCTTGCACCGGCTCTGGATATGGCCTACTTTGTCTTGATTAACAGGTTATTCTGTTGATGTCTGCTAGCAAACCTGCCATCAGAACACCTTTGGCCATTTCTGGTACCTATTTCTCCAGCATGGAAATGTAATATAGGTCATAAGTCCACATTGAAAAAAGCGCTGAACTTGCAGCAAGCAGATAAAGTCTTGCAGAGATGGATGAGATAGATCAATCCACCTGACATGGCCTCCATGTATTTTAACTACTTAATTGCCCTGCGCTAGTTGCAAACTACTAAAGAAAATAAATAAATAAAAACGTATTATCCTAAACGTTAAATTGTGCTTTCAACCATCATATGATCTACCTATTGTACTCAATAGTTGTACTACCACGTATCTCTTTCATATGTGATTGGTTTCTAACAATTAGGTAACGGAATGTGGAGCCTCAGAGCACAATGATAAGAATTCTCAGACTGCCCCCTGTGAATTATGTTCTAAATACGGTACCCTCTGACCTATTTTACTTTCATTGATGAGATGTTATGAGCTCATGCCCATGTGATTTTTGCAAAGTAGGTCAAATTAAATATGCAGTTATATATCCCACATCCTCACCATATAAGTGTCAGTTGTAGCAACACACACACAAAAAAAATAACTTATCTTTTCAATGCACAGCTTCTCCAGGGGCTTCCCAAATGATGCCGCCCCCCTCAAAATGGACATTATACAATGTAAACAAAGGAGACACAGCTCTGAATCTACAGAAACAAAGTGTAACAGTTAAAATGCATAAACGGTGCTATTAAGAATTCTTTATATTCGCATTCATATTAAATATACATATGAATTATTTGCTGGAGCAAAAAACATGATTCGAAAGATTGTCTCAATTTTTTTTTATTAAAATCGAACAATAAATTACGTATTTTACAAATGAATAGAAAGTCTTTAATATATATTTATATCTTAATCACATTACAAAAATATTTGTAAACTTTGTAACTGATCAACAGAAAGTCCATTTCATGGTCTAAGAATTACTCATTTAGCACGAAACCAAACATTACAGTTTAAAGATATGGTTAATCAAACATAGATCACATACATTATGGCATATTGTCATACAATAAATATTTGTACAGGATTTACATATGGATTTTTTTACAGTAAATCTTTTATATAAAATGTACAATACAGAGATACGGTACATTGTTTCATCCATATGTGCACACTATTCCCTGAGTCTAAACTAAACCCATTACTGTGCTAAAACACACTAGCCAAGTTAAGGTACTGATGGTTATACTGTTGTATGGACCCAATTTGGCATCACAACAGACTCCCATGTAAAATTGTATTTCTACCGTGACTACAAATGTTTACAACCTTTGTAAGGCACTAAGGGTTGTACCAAAGGCTACAGATATTACACAAGTAAAATGTATTACAGTAACAGCCACGATTAATCAACATCTTTCAACGATAGGTACTGTATACACTTGAAACATCACGTGTTCTTGTTGGCTACATAAGATGTAGCTCTGTTGGATTTTAGTTTAGACATAACCAGTATATCATATGTGCTCACATTGTGTAAAGGGCAGGCAGAGGAAGGCTGGTTTTAGGGGAAGCCACTACTCCTGCTCTGATCTCACCAATAAAAAATTATGGTTGATTTAATCCCCTTCATTTTTACATCCGAAAACTGATGCAACCATTTATTTGGCCAGATTATTTGGGGTTATGTATAAAAGTAAATCCTATGGTGTATATAGACATATATGTTAGCAAAAAAGTAATGAAAGTACAATGGAAACAAATTAAATATTCCCAGACATCATTTCACATTTAGAAACTTTATTCTAATTTTTTTTTACATCTTGGCCCTATGTACTCTCTTTTTAGACCTCTTTCATGAACGCATATCTTCTATCCAAAAATCTGGCCAATATATATTGACTACGTTGGTATAATTTGGGTATCAGTTATGTTTCTGGTCTACATTTTCCCTTTATCTGAATTTTTCAGCCTGTCTCTGAAACTAAGCATGTGTTATGTTCTCTATATATTTAAGTGCATTTTATGAAATAATTTAAACATTCACGATTAGCTGTCCTAAAGCAAAATACCAGATAATGAACATACAATAAATATCTACACGTAGATTCCAGTTTCCATAGCAATGATATTCATATTGTTTCTAATTAGAGTTGTGAGAAAAGTGAATACATCCAATGACCACTAACTGAAATAGTTAATAATTATAAACAGTAGCTTTTAACTTTCCGTCCTCATTCTACTTGCGCATCTATAAATCTGCTCAAACTGTATAAGTGCATTATAGCTGGATGCACGAATAATAATTAACATACAAAACTATACTCTTTATGCCCCTATACTAGTAGTAAAGCCACAGAATCCAATATAATATAGGAATTTCAAAGAGACTTGGAATTTTGACAAAAAAAAGAAGAAAAAGCATAAATCACAAATTTGTGTCCCACATACCACGGCAAACAATAATTTAATATTGACCTAAGGATCTCAGTGGAAGGTTAAGTAAGCCTTTCATATCAGGAAAAAAACAAGTTACTTTTAGAAAATGCTTCTCAACAGAACATTAGTTAAAGGAACACTATAGGCACCCCGGCCAATCAACCTCAATCTCTCAATCAAGTGGAAGGGGTGACATGTGGCCCGTGTTTTAACCATGCAGTGCAAAACATTGGAATTCTGCATGAACATCACGATTTACATTGTATGGTTAACTTGCCTCTGGCTGCTGTCAGTTGCAGTCAAACTCTCCAGTTTTAAACCAAAAAGACCCTCGATTGGAGCATTGTGACATTTTGCTGCGCATGCACACTAGACTCCAAATGCTTTCCTATGAGAAAGCATTGTATTGGACAAGATCATCGATCTCGATGGTCTCATCTAAAGAACAAGGAGACAGTGGGAAAAGTGGTGAGTGGAAAAAGGTAAGTAAAATACATCCTTCATCTCTTGCCTGATCATCTAAACGGTGACTAGAGCACTATAGTGTTAGAAACACATCTCCCATAAAGCCATAATGGTGGCAAAGCATTATGGGAGATGTGGTCCACAGCATCTGAAGATGCTTTAAGTAAGCATTAATATGAAAGATTCTTCACATACTCTATTACACAAATCAGCTGACATGTCTCGTGGGTCAGCTCCTCTTACATTGTCTTAAATAAGCCAAGTGACCATTTGCAATACTTTGCATTATTTATCTAATGGAAATGGTTAAAGGAACACTCCACTGTAGGAAATCCCTATTTAGTAGATATACTCCCAACAAATGCATGCATGAATTTATCATGCATATTTATTAGGGTTTATCTTAAAAATAGTTTGCAAAGGCTGCAGATCTTATGAACTGCAGCCTAAGCAAGCTCTCCCCATTTTCCCGGAAGAAACTTTCAGTCAACCAATCAGAAGCTTCTCATTGAGGCTTCTCAGTGAACATTACGCCGGTTTGTGTACATACACACGTCTGGTCTGAGGTCTGTGTAGGAGAAGGCAGGCACACTCAAGCAGAGTGTGTCTGCCACTTCCTTTAGTTTAGGCGAGCTAACGGAAGACCCTGGGGGTGTTCCCTAGTTCATTTATAAAAGTGCGGATTTCTCATAGAAATCTGCACTTTAAAAAACTGGGATTAAACTAGAATACTCCTTATCCATAAAGCACTTTATCAAGCTGAAATGCATTTGGGAGTGTGGAGTGGATCTTTAAATACTTGGTAGGGGTGCAGCTAGAATTAAAATGTGTTACCATTTAATTTATTTATGCATTGATAATACTTTAAAGAGGCAAAATATTTTATTTTTACACAATGAATAAATATATAAATTGTTACATAAATATTCTCCCCTGTTTTCCCCTCTTGCTATAACACCGAATAAGGTCTGGTGTAACCGACTGCCTTCAGAAGTCACCTAATTAGTTTAATGGAGTCAATATGTTAGAGAATATATCTTAAATAGAATAATGAAATCCAAGTCGTAACAAGTTCAGGAGAAGCATCAATCGAGTTATAAAAATAAAAATATATCTTTCTTTGCACATCACCGAAATAGATTTAACCGTTGTTAAATCTATTGATAAATAAAATGACCATGTAACAACTGTGCATCTGTCTAAAAAAGCCTGCCCACCATAATTCAGGCAACATGCATGAATCCTAAAGTACGCAAGTCAAAAATGCAACCAAAAGGTCAATGATAACTCTGAAACGTTCACTCTGAAACTCTGAAATGTCCCAGTCATAACACTAAATCTAGGAATCTGTAAAAAGACTTCAGTCCAAACAGGTGTTTAATTGCCTAACTGTTGATTGAATAATTGTGCCAAAATGACAGGTTCCTAAAGTGCAAATCTGGTAGAGACTGGGAAAATGAAAAATTAATTTAAAAAAAAAAAATATATATATATATTTTCCTCGCTTTATATATTGGGAATAAAATTCCCAATAAAATCCATTTATATTCCAGGTTGTAATACTACAAAAATGTTTTGTTCAATATTGAAAGCGTTTAGTTCTTAAAACATCAAACCCTCTCACATTGATGTGGCCGTGTCTCTTTTGTGTGTCACATAAACCAAACCTGTATAATCTTAGAATAGCAAAATATTCCAGATTTCTATTTGTCTCCAATGCAATCAATGCATAACCTCTATTAGCAAATGTAACATTAAAGAATATATATGCAAGTTGAAGTATACTGTTCATTCTAATTTGCTCCATTACCCAGAATTCTCTGCTACCTCAGAAGTCTATTAACTTGCACAACGTAATTTATAATCTATTGTGAAATTTGACTGGGACAGAACGGATACATTTGGCATACTGATTCAGTATTAAATGGCTTTTTTAGTTTCTCTTACACATATATCCCTACGAATGTAGTTTATAAAAGTAACACTGTGCAGTAGCAGAAAGGAGTTGTTTTTATCAAATAGAAACATAGAATGTGACGGCAGATAAGAACCAGTCGGCCCATCTAGTCTGCCCAATCTATTAAATACTCTTATTAGTCCCTGGCATTATCTAATATCTAGGATAGCCTATCCCACGAATGCCTTCACTGTGTTAACCTCTACCACTTCAGCTGGAAGGCTATTTCACGCATCTACTACCCTCTCAGTAAAGTAATACTTCCTGATATTTTTAAACCTTTGCCCTTCTAATTTAAATGAACATGAATGAACATTAAAACAATTCGATTATCTAGTATCTACATACATATGTTACACAAGCCAACTAATTCACCAATTTAAAATTAATAAAATAAAAAAAAAAAAATACATTTAACACCTTAGGATAAAACAAACAAAGCAAAGTAAATTTGGGGTTAGAGGGCTAAAATTAATTTTAAGTATCAGCACACAAAGTTAGTCTCTGATCCGTCTCTCCACTTCACAGCTCACATCGAGGTGGAATGAGGCGGACAAGATATCCCAGCAGCACTGTGATTACGGTGATTGGCTGTCACAGCGATCACATGTACTGGGACCAGACCATATGCCATTGCTGATCTGCCTCAGGCATTGAGGCACACCGTAATAGCATTAACCCCACGATCGCCGCAATCTGGCATTAAATTTTAGTACATGACGGAATTATTCAGTCATGGGTCCTCTAGGCGCGGACTGGCATGACGGAATAATTCCATCACTGGTACATCAAGCAATCGTATTATATAGCATGTACATAATTATGCATTTTATGACAGTATTATATTACATGTGAGTAAATTTACATATTCGTGGTTTAAGCAATGTAAACATTATATACAGCAGGTAGGCCTGGCAGAAAGCATATCTAGTTTTGTAATATATACACAGTTTCATAATTTTAGGTCTGTGCAAATGGTATAATCATGCATATTATCAAGTGAATAGCAGCATGTCGGCCCTCTCCAATCTCAATGTAAAGAGTTGTTACGTAATATACATTTCATCAGGGTTTAAAGGGATCCAACTAAAATATGCAGCAGGTCAATTTGTGCAAAAAACAAAGATCTGTCTAATATAAACCAACTGAACCCCATAGGCTAAACAACGTATTGTTATGGATTGCATTAACCCACTTTAGTCAAAGGTTAATGAGGCTAAAATCAATAAATTATGTGAAATATTCTATGTATACCATCATAGAATGTTGACACTATGCCATTTACATTAGACCACCATATGTTTTAAGTTTTCAAAGTTTCATTTAATTAATCATATGAACTAAGGAACCCCCTAAAACCCTCCTGTGACATCCTAGGTTTTTATACAATGGAGACAGAACATGTCCAGAGTTCTGTGTCGTTACAGACAATACTTTACTCAATGTCCCAACTAGTAGTTATATTGCCTAAAGTGTCCTGGCGCTGTCCCTCAATTCAATATTGTACCGTTTAGGAATGGTTTGAAATAAAAAACGCGTCCACATTGATAACAAATTGTAAATTTATTACCAACCTGAATAACACAGATTGGATGACAGTGCTGGGGATGGGTTAGCGCAGCACTGTCAGAAGGTTAATATCGCCCAGGTCGGAAGCATGAGACATTGATGATGTGGTTGTGTTACTGTATCAATGCAGCCATGATTGGGGGGAACCATGGTTAATGACAAATGTCAAGATTTGGGTCAAACCATTCCAAAATAGCTTGACTTTCAACCAGGGGCCAGCGCCAGGGCACTCTAGAATAGATAATATAACACATTGTAGTAGTTATGTTAGAGTGGCCCTTATTGTAGTAGTTATGTTAAAGTGCGCCTCTAATGCTAGATGGAATGTATTTCAGTGTTGGTACATTTTATATGCAAAACTAAACACAAAAAAATCATGTTAGTAAAACATTTAGTCTAAATATGTTTGATGGCTTCAGTAGTAGTTTAAAGATTTTTTTTTTAACCTTACTATTCACACATATGAAGATATCATGTCCATTTTAATATATGCTCATAATATGTGAAATAATGTTCACAGTTCCATAGTCTCAGACGCTCACTTCCTTTCGTTTTAGTAAGATCCTGACCTCATACAACTCTGCTACGGTGTGAAGTGTGAGAAGTATTGGGCGACATTTCTTAAACAGCCACCTATGTATTTTCCCAGTAAAATGCCTATTAGTCTAATTATGCTTCCAAATAGAACAGAGATATGTCCCTAGGGACAGCATGTATATAGTATGGATAAACTAGCCTCAGGCATTGAACAGATGGACATCTGTTTTCAGGTTGCGGTTTGTTTTTTTTGTAATTATTCTAAATAGTCATACCCAACTCAAATATCATTCTGAAAAACAGGGGTACATTAATAAAGGACATAATTATGCACCTATGTGTCAATGGCCCTTGGTTTAAAGGACCACTATCGGCACCCAGACCACTTCAGCTCAATGAAGAGGTCTGGGTGCCAGGTCCCCCTAGTTTTAACCCTGCAGCTGAAAACATAGCAGTTTCAGAGAAACTGCTATGTGTACACTGCAGGGTTAATCCAGCCTCTAGTGGCTGTCTACCTGACAGCCACTAGAGGCCGCTACCGCAATTTACACGGAGTAAATTGCACCTATTTCACGCTGGACGTCCTCACAGAGTCCAGCGTCAAATAAGATTGCCGTAGGAAAGCATTGAGGATTTACATGCGCGCATGCCTCTGGCCACGCATGCGCATTCGGCTCCACTCGGCAGCTGACATTGATGGAGGAGAGGTCACCAGTGCCAAGGGAACCCGGCGCTGGATTAAGGTAAGAAAATAAATGTTTATCCATTTATTCGCCACGGAACGGGGCCCTAGTCACCTAAACAGTGACTATGGCTCTATAGCGTTAGGAATACATATTTGTATTCCTAGTTCTATAGTGTTTCTTTAATTAAGATTCTATTTTGTTCTAACCTCTTGGAATAGGGCCTTTAGGGACCAACTGTGATTCCGATATTAAATATCATTGATCACTAAGGTGTTAAAACATTTTTCTACTCTATACAAGTGAAATGTAGGAGGAACACATTTTAATAAAAAAAAACTTGTCACTTTTAATCATTGAGATTAAAAGTCTGTGGACTATGTAACTTCAGTAAAAATATTCCTCTCTCACCTATACGACTGCTAACAACCAACAACCTGTATTCGGCCCCATATCAGGAAAGCAACACTGACAGGTGAATTGTTATGCTCAGCAAGATATCTTTGCACTTTGTCTTTAAATACACTAGGGCGTTTCTACAAAAAACATTTGTGTGATAAAATACTATTGAAAACGTGTGCGAACATTCTATTGCAATTTGCATTCCATGACGATGCATCACGTTTTAAACTTTGGGGCAAAGTTATAAGCGTGCAGCAAGCTCCATGAAAACAAATGCAATTCTCTTTCTGATTACAGACGATGGCACATTGCCAAACAGGCATTGGAATAATCCCCAGTAGAGAGGTCATTGGATGATCACCAGTAGTATAAGCATATCTATTTCATTGAGTGTTGCTTGATCCACGTATCGAAGTATGTTGAGTTTTTGCATTTCGCTGGAGTTCTGTTCGTTTCTGGTACTCTGTTTTTTCTCCGTCTGAAAAATAAGCAAGTCATATTCTGATTAGTATAAAAAAAAAAATTTTTTTTTAAAAATTCACTTATAAAAAAAAAAAATGCCTAATAATTACAAGAAACCACCTTACCAAAATAAAAATAAATATCGCTATTAACATTTAAAATCGGACATTATCAGGCCATTCTATGATCCATAAAACATCTGCATGCGCATAAAAATGCGGAAATATATTTCATGCTAAAGGACTGGAACAAGATGGAAAAACCAAACTCTAAACACATTAAACATAAAGCCATACACTGATACAATATGCAGTCTTTCACAGTGGAAATGTTCCAGTGTGATGAAGGCTCCATGAAGAATCTTGTTTTGATACAGTCGAGAGGAAAGCAAGTCATCTTTTCTTTACAGGAATAATCTGTTTTGTACTGAGTTACTGACCACAAAGAGTTAATGACCCCCAGCAGTGCTCAATGCGGCAAACTTATTTAAAGGCCAACTGTCACCAAATTGTTTTTTAATTATAAGAATCCTTGCACAATGTAATGAAATATGTTTTGGTTTTTTTTGTGTGAAGTGTATGTAAAAATACCTAGAGATCTGGCCCCTACTTCCACAAAACACTAGATCCCTCTGCCATATTCATACACTTTGGGACAGGCTGAGATAGAATTCGGGATGAGTTCGGACAATCACAGATTTACGCATCTGAACCAATGTTACAGAATCGGTCAGACTGACTGAATTCTGACCGACATTGGCTTTAGTAAATATGAGAATTGCCAAAGTGGCCCGATTTCGACCACACAGAACGATGGCTGATGATATCACCACGCTGTGCAGCGAGTGAAGCAGGAGCCAAACGGTCGGATTCTACATCAATCCGACTGAAGGTGTATGAATTTGGCAGAGGGTTCTAGTGTTCTGTGAAAGTAGTGCAAAGATTTTAGCTATTTTACATATAATTAATTATAAAAAAAATGCCAATCCTTTCATTACATGTTGCAAGGATTCTTATAATAATTTTTTTTTTAAATTGCCAAAAGGTGCCAGTTGTCATTTTAGGGGTGCAGTTGTCAGAATCACTGATGGAATGTCTCAAAAATTACTCTACCCCAACTTGACACCTATAGACCACCTCTTCCTCATCCATTTTGACAATTTTAAAATATAGGTTTCTGTGTTATCAGTATCAATTGGGTCCAACTTGTATTTAAGAACACTGGGCTACCTATCCCCTGGTAGCATACATTATGCATTATCACAGTGGTTGAATAGAGGGTAGTATATGGGT